>NW_027412108.1:0-68313 GCF_047663935.1 Musca autumnalis
GCGTAAAAAAATTTGTTTTTTATTCTCTTCTCTCACGGATGTACGAACTGTTTTCATTATGTTTTACTTAAATAGTGTTTGTACATTAGTATTAACACTTGTAATTTATTGTTTGTTATTTAAAATGACTTCTTTAATATGACCATATCAAACAAATAAAGAAAATCTATTAAAAATAAAATGTTTACATTTTGTGCTCAATCGGAGAGTAAATTTGGTACTCTTACCACTACAATCACATATATTGTTTTGTGCATCCCTATTTTAAAACAACTAATTTATTAGTGGAAAAAGGTTTGGCATTGTTCGCCAAGGGGTAAGGGATTAAGCCAGACTATTTTGAAAAAACAAAATTGTATTAGCTATCCCAATATAAAACGACGCCACCAATGTTCGATTGCAAAAAAGTTCTAACCCTAGTAAACATTTTACTGCGGGTGACGTAGGTAATGAAATATACCAAGCAACGTCCCTGACCAGCTTTTACATGACCCAGGACTTATCTTGGTCGCTCTTTCATCTCAATTGCACACTGACCTCCCCGTGGTGTCACCTGGGGGTGCTGCCTTTAACACTCGTTAAATGTAGTGAGCTAAAATGTGCTTCGCGTTCACCCCATAGGAACGAAAACAACTTGGTTATGCGTAGAGAATAATAGGAATAGGAAACTGAATGTTCGAACTCTTTATATAGCAGGTGCAATTTTCACACTGGCAGATGTACTTTGAAAGTTTGAGAGTTATCTTGCACTCTAGTAATTTTAGTATATGCTGGCAGGGTTTTTTGGAGCTTTTTGTCCATTATCTCAGAAAGTATGGAGTAATAAGGACCGTGAAAACAACCTTCTCAAAATAATTGCAAATAGATATGACACGAGTCATCAAACTACACTTTTCCAAATTTTATGTGGGAGGTACACGAAGGATGGAACCGATATAGTCCATATTTAAATCTGATACATAACTGGGTGAAATAAAACGATGTGCAATGTTTGGACCAATCAGAAACTCCCAAGGAAGGTTATCTTGGGGATTTGTCATTTTAGTTGGTGTCGTCATGGTTTCATGGAGTTTTTAGGCCATTATCTCAAGAAGCAAGGACTTGCCCCCGAAAAAATGAAAAATGAAATCTCATCTGGATTTCATTTGACGTTTAACCTATGGATTGCACAGTTGAAATCGAGTGGATTTCGTAAATGTAAACCAAGCATTAGGGTATAAAAATCAAGTTGATCAAGTGTTGGATGAATACTGGACTCGGATCACCACCTTGTTGTAGCAAAGATATATACCCTATTAAACGTAGCAAATAACGTTCGAACAGACACAAGACGGAAGATTGACATCGATAATCTGCAATCGTAACAGATTTCACCTAACTGCGCCATTTGCATATCAAAAACACTCCTTGTTCCGATATCATATCAGCACAGTGGCAGTGCTTTGTGCAATTTATGCAAAGAACTGCAAAATTCGCACTTGCATTAGGGTTATAAATTTTTTAAATGGTTTTATTTAGCTCACCCCGTTTGTTTTATTTATTATTTATTATTTATTCTTGGGTCAAATTTAGTAATTCAAATTTCACCCTCTTCCTGTCAACCGATTAATCTGAAATATTGTATACACTTTAGATTTTGGTGACAATACAATTATGTTTATTCATTATCATTATAAATTCAAGATGGCGGCCGCTACAAAATGGCGGATAACGTAAGTTTTATCAATCCCATCAATATGGGTATCAAATGAAAGGGCTCAACAAGCTCAACAACAATATACTATAAAAAATTTAAATCCAAGATGGCGGCCGCTACAAAATGGCGGATAACGTAGGTTTTATCAATCCCATCAATATGGGTGTCAAATGAAAGTGCTCAACCAGTAGAATACAATTTACTATGCAAAATTGAAATCTAAGATGGCCGCCGCTACCAAATGGCTGATAACAATTTTTTATCAATCCCACCAATATGGGTATCAAATAAAAGGGCTTGACAAGAAGAATACAGTGCACTATACAGTACATCTTATACACCCGAAAGCCATACAGTTTCCAGCTAAGTACAATTACGGGACGGCTGAAAGAAGAATGTTGCCTTTAATACTATCATGGGCTTCTACTATACATAAAATGCAGGGCAGCACTGTGGATCACGCAGTCGTATACTAAGGTGCGAAACTGTTTGAAGAAGGTCAAGCCTACGTGGCTCTTAGTAGAGTAAGATCTTTGCAGGGACTACGTATAGAGGAGTTGGACTGCAATAAACTAACGGGCAAGAAACCTTGCAATAATGAAGCACTAAACGAATTAAACAGAATGCGAAATAAAAACTAAAAACTAGAAAATAAAAATAGGTAAAAAAACTTTTTAAGTTAAACGGTTTTATGTTAAGCATACATTGCAATGTTTAAGATAAATGTACTAAAAACCAAAAAATAATAAAATAGATACAGTCGTGGGAATTATAAACATATGCATAGACTAGACTAAAATAAAACCGTGGGGCACGCCAATTGTCTACAAATTATCGACTTAATGTGCGATAGAAGAATCGTTTAATTCGTCGTTAGGAGGAGACGGTGAGGAAATTACTTACTATTTCTTGCTCATGGAAATTCTAATAGTTATACACTCCATGTAAATAAAAGAGATGTTTCAACTAGTTTATCGTTGGACATTCACACTGCTGCCTGGCGAGGAAGCATTTCACTGCTCGTAGTTTGTCTTTAATCGACAAAGTACTACTCGCTCACCACTATGAAACCCTAAAACTCGCTTATAATCGAGCTTGCTAGCTTATTTCCACATTCTAGCCCTACTTATCACACGTCCATCGTTGTCGGTTGAACAACTGCCTAATTATAGTGTAACATTACAAAACAAACATTTTAATCAACGATTGTAGACAATTGACGTGCCCCACGGTTTTATTTTAGTCTAGTCTATGCATATGTTTATAATTCCCACCACTGTATCTATTTTATTATTTTTTGGTTTTTAGTACATTTATCTTAAACATTGCAATGTATGCTTAACATAAAACCGTTTAACTTAAAAAGTTTTTTACCTATTTTTATTACTACCTCATATCCCTGTCTCATAGTGTGATGATTTCTACATAAGATTACATAAAATCTTAAGGTGATTCGGGGAAAAAACCTCACGCACAAAATTATTTTAAAATTTGAATGAAATAACCAAACTGACATAAAATTTGTTTTTCACCAATTTAATTCTGAGAATCAGGAAATGTATAATTAAAAAAAAAATCTTAAAAAATTGTTCAAAGTGATTTGTGCATTACTTTTTCCAATATTTGGATGAAATAAACGTTATTTTAGTTATTAGTGGGCATAAGTTTATTCATTCGTGCAAAAGGAAATAATTTTTGAAATTTTTTTTTCATTTCATACATTTTTTCAAAAAAATATTTTTATACCCTACACCACTATGTGGGGAGGGTATTATAAGTTGGTTTTGGCCAAAAAGTTTGTAACGCATCGAAATAATGGTCGTAGACCCATACTTATATATATCAAAATGAATGTCTCGACGAGCTGAGTCGATCTGTCCGTCTGTCCATCTAAACCTTGTAATCACGCTACAGGTCGCAATTTTGATCGGATCGTCACGTCATGTTAATGGGGGTCCCGGAGGGGAAGAAGCCTATTGATTTTGGTGATGGTCGGATAATATTTAGGGGTCGGAATGGGCAAAAATCTTATGTGGATAAAAAGACAACGTTTTTTTCCAAAGCAATGAAAGCAGAAAATATCACCTTTCTAATGATGTAAAGTAGGTTCTCGTAGGTGATCAAACAACGAAGATATCACAATAGTCGCAAATAAAACCCAAATTTTCATTTTTGCGATTTTAATTATAATGACGAATATAACAGCTTTGGTTGGGGACTTTCCAAAAGCAAAGCCTGACTATGAAAGTAGAAGATTCCATCTTTACAATGGTGCAAACTAGGTCGGCGTAGGTGACCAAATAACGGAGATATCGCAATAGTCAGTAATACATCCCATTTATCCATTTTTTTGGAAATCACGCAACAAACAACGAAGATATCGCAATAGTCGCAAATACAACCCAAATTTTAATTTTTGCGATTTTAATAATAATGACGAATATCACACCTTTGTTTGGGGACCATCTAAAAGCAAAGCCTGACTAGGAAAGTAGAAAATCCCATGTTCAAAATTATGCAAAGTAGGTTGGCGTAGGTGGTCAAATAATAGAGATATCGCAATAATAGAGATATCGCAGGTTGGAATTTTGATCGTATCATCACGAAATTTTCTCACAGAGATAGAAGCATATTGATGTTTTCAAGCATATTGATGATGTCGATAGTAGTCAAATATAAAATTAAATAATAATTATTTTGGTTCAGTTCGCCTTAAGTCATCTATATATATAAAATAGAAAAATGTTTGTATGTTTGTTTGTTTGTTTGAAATTTATAGACTCAAAAACCGCTGAACCGATCTTGCTGAAATTTTCAGGGTATATTACTACATCGCCTGAAAGTAACATAGGCTATAAAAAGTTTCGAAATTCCGCTCTGATTCGGAGATATAGCATCAGAATCGGAGGTACCTCCAAAAAATTTAAACTTTGTATGCAAATATCTATAGAACGGTTACAGATACAGACTCCACATTTGAAATGTGTGATGGATTTTAGCCTAAAAATAAATGTGCCAAAATATATCGAAATCGGTCCAGATTTGGATATAGCTCCCATATATATTTTCGTCCGATTTCAAGTATTTGGTGTACCAAACACGCTATATATGTCCGATTTCCATGAAATTTGGAATGCGTGACGGAACGTGGCTTATAACAAAATGTGCCAAACTATATCGAAATCGGTTCAGATTTGGATATAGATCCCATATATATTTTCGTCCGATTTCAAGTATTTGATATACAAAACACGCTACATATGTCCGATTTCAATCAAATTTGGAATGTGTGACTAAATTTGTTGCAGAAATAAGTATGCCAAATTATGTTGAAATCGGTTCAGATTTGGATATTGCTCCTATATATATTTTCGGCCGATTTCATGTATTTGATGCACCCAATCCACTATGTATGTCCAATTTCAATGAAATTTGGAATGTGTAACTAAATTTGTTTTAGAAATGAGTATGCAAAATTATATTGAAATCGGTTCAGATTTGGATATAGCTCCTATATATATTTTCGGCCCATGTCATGTATTTGATGCCCCAAACACGCTATGTATGTCCAATGTGTAACTAAATTTAGTGTAGAAATAAGTATTGAAATCGGTGTTGATTTGGCTATATATAGCTCCCATATTTATTTCAATGAAATTTGTGCGGTATCTACGAGTATATCTATAACGGAGGAAAATGTTTGTACGTTTGTTTGTTTGTTTGAAGTTTATGGACTCAAAAACCGCTGAACCGATCTTCCTGAAACTTTCAGAGTATATTACCGCATGGCCTGAAAGTGTCACAGGCTATATAAATCTTAAAAATTCTGCCCCGATCTGGAGATATAGCCTCAGGATCGGAAGTACCTCCAAAAACTATAGACTTTGTATGCTGATATCTAACGAACGATAATCGATACAGTCTTCAAATTTGGTATGTGTGACGGAATTTGGTCTAAAAATAAATTTGCCAAAGTAATTTGAAATCGACTCAGATTTGGATATATATTTTCGGCCGATTTAATGCATTTGATGCATAAAACACGTTTTGTATGCCCAATTCCAATGAAATTTGGAATGTGTAACGGAATTTATTGCAGAAATAAATGTTCCAAACTATTTTGAAATCGGTTCAGATTGGGATATAGCTCCCATATGTATTTTCGCCTGATTTCATGTATTTTCTACACCAAACACGCCATGTATGTTCAATTTTGACGAAATTTGGAATCTTTGACGGAATTGATCCTAGAAATTAGTTTGCCAAATTATATTGAAATCGGATCAGATTTGGATATACCTCCAATATATATTTTTGGCCGATTTCATGTATTTTTTTTATGCAATAAACACCTTATGTTTGTCCAATTTCAATGAAATTTGAAATATGTGGCGGAAATTGATCTACAAAAAAATTTGTCAAATTATATTGAAATCGGTTCAGATTATATATATATATTTTCGGCCGATTTCATGTATTTGATGCACCAAACACGCTATGTAAGCCCAATTTCAATGAAATTTGGAATATGTGGCGGGAATTGGTCTACAAAACAAATTGGTAAATTATATTGAAAGAATTTCAGTCAATAGAATTTCAGGAAATGCACGAACGTACAAATCCATTGATACTGTGGCAACTGAAGACGACGCGGTTAACTATCCAGTTGAATTCCTAAGTTCGTTGGATCTTCAGGCTTTCCACCACATAATTTAATGCTAAAAGTTGGTGTTCCTATTATTTTATTAAGAAACATAGACCCACCTCGCCTTTGCAATGGTACAAGGTTAACAGTAAAAACAACTACATAACTATTTAATTGAGGCAACGATTATTACTGGGAAGTATATAGGTTCAGATGTACTTCTACCTCGAATCCCTCTAATAGCAACAGAAACGCCCTTCAATTTTAAAAGATTGCAGTTTCCTGTACGTTTGGCATTTGCAATGACTATAAATAAATCCCAAGGACAGACTCTACGTGTATGCGGCCTAAATTTAGCATGTTCTTGCTTTTCTCATGGTCAGCTCTACGTTGCATGTTCACGTGTTGGTAGACCGGCCGATTTGTTTGTTTACGCTCCTGAAGGAAAAACAAAAAACATTGTATATCCGAAAGCATTACAATAAATACTTTACTTTAAATTTTTGAATTTGATTTCTTTCTGATTTCAAAAAATCCGTAAAATTTCAAATGCATATCAATCTAAAGGGGTAGTGAAGCGCACCGGGTTCAGCTAGTTTGGTATAAAAGACAGATAGGTGAAAACCTTCGTATCTCCCTAAAAGAAATGTTTTCAAGTGAAAAGATTATGCACAGAGGTAGTGGTGTAGGGTATCACATAGTCGGCCCCGTACCGACTATAGCCTTTTCTCACTTGTTTTTAAATCGATTTGTGTGTGAACTTATTTTATATTTCAATGAAATATAAACGTTATTTTTAGTGATTATTAGGCAAAAGTTCATTCATCCGTGCTAAAGGAAATCGTTTTTGAGAAAAAACGTCGAAATGTCATAACCCTAACTTGCATACCAGAGATCTTCACCCAGGAACCCATGACCTGGTGCTTCAATCGAAGATAATAATGCAGCATATAGGTAGAAAAATAGAGAAATTGAAAAGCGGGAATGTGCAAAAATCGAGATGTACAGAAGCCGTATTGAACTCCAAAGATTATCTTAACGAGAGAAACATCAAACTGATGGCTTTGGTACAGGCACATCCTCCAGTAGACACGAGTAAGGTAAACTGGTAACATATAAAGATAGTATGCTCAGGATATGGAAAAATCATTTTTCCAAACTGTTGTTATCCAATACTAGCGAAGACAAGAACAATATCGCAGATCCCAACTCAGAATATCGTATTGAGTGTATGCAGCTATGCCAAAATGAGGTGAATACAGCAATAGAACGGATGAATAATAAAAATGCTGCAGAAGGCGATGGCTTACCTAACTATTCAAAATCGAAGATGATACGCTTATAAGGTGCGAGGGTTTCTCGATAACTTTCAGCCGCCATTTGACATTTCCATTGGAAAGTTTGACATTTTTTTAGCATAAACGTACTCAGGCCAGTTTGACATTCAATCATGTGTTGTGTTGTTTACAGTGACTTGAAGAAAAAAGTGGAATGGAAAAAAATTAACATTTTCGTCTGATAATTTTTTGCAACTTTCGACGTGGATAATCACGGCAAGACAGCCATAATCTGGCACCCAATGACTCTATTTGACTCCGTGGCGTGGTCAACAATTTTCTTCGCTAGAAAAGCGTCCGAAAACCATATTTTGAAGGTGTCTCAATTGGAGAGGAAACTCTATTTTTAATGATAAATATTCGCCTTTTCATTCTTAGGCCCATGGGCGTAGCCAGGAATAGCTAGTTCAATTGTATGTAAAAAATTATAAATATTACGAAAAAACAAGCATTATACGAGATGCAAACGTTAACAGAAATGTTCCAATATACACCAATGATCAACGGCCTTGCAATATTGGAAATCGGAAAAACAAATAATTGGTTCATTTAAAAAAAGTAGAAAGAGAATCAGCCAAAGTTGATGGCATCTGTAAGCACTGTATTTATGTACATGGAGAATGTAAAAATATATTGATATAGAAGCCTTAGAAATAATTATAATGATATTAGAAAACAATTGAAAAATAAAATATTCATTCTAGTTTGGATTGTTGAAATATAAAGAAGACTTTTATTGCTCTTATAAAGCAGCGGTGGGATCCACAAAAACCAATACACGGAAAGAAGAAATTTTAAATACCAAGAAGAAATTATATTTATATATGTGGAATCCCTTTATATTTGTGACCCTGAACTGGAATATATGGGCAGAAACTAATCTGGATTAAATTGATTTGTTGAAGGATTTCAATGTCGCTGATT
The DNA here is from genome assembly GCF_047663935.1 of Musca autumnalis. Classification (NCBI taxonomy): domain Eukaryota; kingdom Metazoa; phylum Arthropoda; class Insecta; order Diptera; family Muscidae; genus Musca; species Musca autumnalis. Next base: position 8,603 of record NW_027412108.1, read on the forward strand.
TTAATTAACATTTGAAATTGAGCTAATACACTGCCATGCCAAGAACAAATGAATAGCTTTGCGGAATATCAATATTGTGTTGAAGCCTCACACAGGAAACTCAAATCATGCTGAACGTAGATTGGGTCAACTCAATTTTATCAAATCAATATGAAATAATTCAAGATGATGATGCAATTATTTAAACGCACGTATTTGGGAAAAGGATTTTGCATTTTAAAAATGCAAGAATAAGTTCCAGAACACAATGGATGTATCAAAATGGTATGTGTCATATATTTGCATGGGTATATCTGACACAAGAAAATTCAAAGGCAATAGGTATGTATGTATGTCATACAAATTGAATGTTGTGGGAAACAAAAAAACTAGAAATTTGACTCTTGGTATAACATCGTAGACTTGTGCTGTTATCATTCATACGTTGGCTATTTCAGTTGTGTTATGGGTAATATGTTGTGGGTCAGTTGCACCTGGTATTACCTGAATAAAATTCCCTTTGGAATTAGGTGTAGTTTTGGATGCAGCTATAGTCATAATACGCGTTAGTGTCTAAGTCAGAAGACTTCGTAAACAAAATGATGAAGGTTAGTGGTATAAATAATGACAAGCCCTTCAAATTATTGTGCTGTAAATGTCTTAAATATTTATAAAATGCCAACATTCATGATATATATTGCTACATTTTGTGGTTTATTTTTGAGAAGAAGAGCTATGTATTTTTTTATATTTGCATGAATAAATTTCGTGATATCTTCTGCTTTGGTCACAATAATCTAATTGATATCAGTAGATAAATATTTTTTATGGTAATGGTATCCCACAGTTGGGGATCATAAATGATTCGAAAATGAAATGTAGGTGGAAATACCAAAGTTGTACAACCAATATCCAATGTTTTTAGATAGAAGATAAGTTGTTCTCAGAATGGTAAAATAATTTCTGAATGGTGGCCTTATTCAAGACTCATCATCCTCGTATTCTAGCCATAATCTTTTAGTTAAAAGAAGGATGGCGAATACAGAATGGCATAGATTTCAGAGATCTGTAAAGGAAAGATATTCCAATGCCGAGATGGGAAGATGAAATTGATAGATAAAAAGGCTAAAGATGTTCACTGGTCCAGTTGCGCAAGTGAATATTGCCAAATTTTAGAGAATGACTACTTCTTCCAATGGCGAAATGCGGAAATGAAATTGATAGATTAAGAGGTTGCATAGACATTCCTGGTCCAGTTGCGCAGGTAAATGATATCAATTTTGCTTACATCATGACTACTTTCCTAATAGAATTGTTTTTATATGTGTTTCTCATGATTCAAAAAGGGGTGAAAGTCTTAATTACCAATTTTTAAGTTGAAAAAATATAATATTGAACGGCAGTCCCCGCTATAAAGCTTGATTTTGTGATGAAAATGGTTTTTACTGGTTGTGTGCAGTTTACTGATGAGTTTTAGAATTCTATCCTGTTCAAGACTCAATAAATTCATATTCGTATTTTACTTAAAAGAAAAATGACGAATCCAGAATGGCAAAGATTTCAGAAATTTGAAACGGAAAGTTATTCCATCCCGAGATGGGGAAATTAAATTGATAGATAAAAATATTAATGATTTTCACTGGTCCATTTGCGCATGTGAATATATACCCAACCACGACAGATGACGAAGACATAATGTCAGAAGACTGAATTTATTTGGTCATCAGGAATTTTTAAGAATGTCTTTGTTTGTGTGGGATTTCGATAAAGATTAATAAACCAGTTAATGGAAATTAAAAACTTAGTATGGGCGGGTCTTGTATAAAAAAATATTCATTTCACCGGGTCCACTTGTAAACATACATTTTTAACAAGCGGGGGAAAGGCATTTTTTTAGAACTGGGGGAGAGGCTTTGATAAATTGGTAGAAGTTATGCTGTAGATGATACTATCGAGAACAGGCCAAAATACGTATAGCAAAGAACCAGGGAAGATACTTTTGAATGAGAAACTACAACTGTTCAGTTCATTGAACTGGAACTGCTGTACGCATTTCTATTTTCAGCAGATGGTAATGGAGAAGTGATATATGTTCAGATTTTTTTGGAGAATGTAATAATCGTCCAAGTTTATAGACCTTGAATTATTCATTAGTTTATCTTTGCATTTAATTTTTGCCAGTGCAAGTAGTTGTTAGGAATTATGGTTACGTAACTTCAATAATACATTTTACGAACATTTATAATATCCTTTCATTAAGTTAAAACGAAGAATACACTGTGCAACACGAAAATTATTAATCATATTCTGACACCGCAGCGTGATAGAAGACCAAAAAAAAAGAGAGGACACACTTCTATGTATATATGTATATACAGTTGCGTTCAAAATAATAGGAGTGCCCATACAAAAAAAGTAAATTGTCAAAAAATATGGTTAAACTTATCCATTTTGGTTTATTTTGAATTTGTTTAACATTGTTGACATCCCAACAGTTAATTCATCGGCAGAAATGTAGCAATCTGTTTTAAATTATTTACTGTTTACACCAACATTATAAATCGTCTTTAAAGTTTTTGTTCATAAAAATAGGAGTGTGGAAGAAAAAGACGATAAAAATATTTTTAGTTGAGTTTAGGATCAAAATTGTCAATATTTTAGTTAACAGTAGTAAATCCAATAGATTTTATGAGATTTGATGGCTGTTTGAAAACAAAAGTCCGTTGGAGGTAGCCAAAAAACAGGCGATTGTCCTTGCAGCAACTTTTTCCATAAATTGAGCACTTATTGGGCAACTCAGTGGATTTTGTAGACAAAAGCTTTAACGATTAGATTTGTTTGATGCTATGGATGTTATATCCAACAATATATAATGATTGGTATCCCATAAATTTGTGTATTTTGACCCTTAAGCGAAGTTTAAGCCAGTTTACATTAGCCCTTTAGGTAAGGATCGTCCAAAAAAAGCGTATCTATAAGGAATTTTTTCCCCCAACCAAATAAAATTTGGAAGTCCTTAGGATGCTAACCTTATGTATGCAATCAACTTCGTTTCTTTTCAAAAAATGTTTAAAACGTAAACGGTTCAAATGTACTTTGAACCATTTTGTGATAGGTAGGCTGGGATAGCACTATGGTTGGTATACGCCGTAATATATTTTTCAATATAAACTTATGTTTTTCGCTCAAAAATACTTCATTTAGGTTAGTTCCATTAGAAAACTGTTTATTATACGATGCAAAACCTAATAAACACAATCTTAGGCCAACTTCAAAAGTTTGTCTTTTAAGTTTCCTTCTCAGCAAAGCGTTTTGAAAAATGTCTAATATGTGCTAATCATTCAATTATTCAAAAATAAACAAAATAATGAATTCTGCGTGAAGTTAAGATGCTGAGGACCTCAAAACATTACTTGATCGAGAAATTAATGTCTTATAGATACGCTTTTTTGGCCGATCCTTACGTAAAGAGGTAATGGAAACCGACTTTAACTTGGCTCAAGGATCAAAATACACAAATTTCCGGGATACCGATCATTATATATTGTTCGAGATAACAGCCAGAGCATCAAAAAACTCTAATTACTAAAGTTTTGTCTACAAAATCCATTGAGTTACCCAATAAGTGCTCAATTTATGGAAAAAAATCGCTGCCAGGACAATCATCTATTTTTAGGCTACCTCCAAAGGACTTTTGTTTTCCAACAGCCATCAAATCTCATAAAATATATTAGATTCACTACTGTCAACTTAAATATATACAATTTTGATCTTAAACTCAACTAAAAATATTTTTATTCTCCTTTTTCTTCCGCACTCCTATTTTTTTGAACAACAAACTTGAAGGCGATTTATAATGTTGGTGTAAACAGTAAATAATTTAAAACAAATTGCCACATATCTGCTAATGAATTGACCGTTGGGATGTCAACAATGTTAAATAAATACAAAATAGGCCAAAATGGAGAAGTTTAACTATGTTTATTCGACCATTCCCTTGGTGTGAATGAGCACTCCTATTATTTTGAACACAGCTGTATATATGTATATAGAAGTACATAGATTTCCATAATCATGTTGTTAAAAGGAAGATTACATGGAATAAAAATATTAAAGCGTTTAGATCAAATGATATACAATGACATGCGATACCGATGTTAGGAATGAATAATAAGTCAAAAATAAAATATTCACTGGTCTTGATTAGCAAGTGAATATAACATCATCGAAGTTGATATCAGTACTTTAAAAAGAACAGGTAGTCCTCAAACTAATTTCTTGGATTGATGCTTAATTTATATTTATACATACATATGCATTTTAAGGATGTAGAGTATTATAGAAAACCTGTGCAGATTCCTGTCAAATTAAAACTGGAATTGGAGACGCCCACGAGGACGTGTGCACGGGAGCGTGGCCGAGCTGTAAGCACTGTATTTATGTACATGGAGAATGTAAAAATATATTGATATAGAAGCCTTAGAAATAATTATAATGATATTAGAAAACAATTGAAAAATAAAATATTCATTCTAGTTTGGATTGTTGAAATATAAAGAAGACTTTTATTGCTCTTATACATCGACTCGCAATTCGTCCACAGAATTCACCCCAAATAACACTTTAGGAAACACTGATCCGTAGCCTGGATACTGGATACTTGTGGTGTGTTTGAGAGAAACAAATCTTCTGAAGATCTATGGGACAATATGAGTTGACGGTAAATATCGTCTGTAATCGTCTATGCAACGTCAACAGGGGCCTAATTACGTGATACGATTCGATCGAGTAGTTGCTCGTGAAAAAGATTTCGACACGATAAAAAACCGGCATGACGAGATTCGATCGAAATCGTTGATCGAATGTTTCGAGAGTAACTGTTAATCGAACTATGAAAACCTATGTGTTCTTCAGGGAATATTATAAAGGTAGATGTAAAAAATGTGGTTATTTTGAAGCAAAAACTAAACAAAATTATGAATGGAAAAAGGCAAATATTTGTGGAATTTGTTGAACAATTTATTGAATAATAACAGAGCTCCGATTTGCTCGTTTTTACTCGCAAGTGGAAAGTACTCGCGAGTGGGAGTACTCGAAGAGTACGAGTTTTAAAAGAAGTTTACTCTCCACTCTTTTGTTTTAGTTGCGAGCACTCACGAGTACTCCTGGTTCAAAAATAAGAATGGGAGTGAAAATACTCGAAATAGAGTACGAGTTTACTCGAAGAGTAAAGTTGAGTAGGAAAAATGCAGCGTACGTAAAAATACTTTAAGTAACATTTCCAATCGTTTCGTTTCGTATTTTCCATAGGAACAATACAAAACGAAACATAACTCACGCTGGCGGAGTTCGCTGTTTTGTTTCGTTTGGTTTACATTCGTGAGTGCGAACAAAACGATAAGCGAAAAGTACTCAACTCCACAAGAGCAGATAGAAAACTAAATAGTACTAAACACGTGTGAATAAATCAACAACGTTTGGTGGCTGATAACATATTCACTGTGGTACGTTGATGTTAGTTTATAGGGTTGTTAAGCAATCAAATTTCTGTGTGTGTGTCTGCCTAATGCACCGCAAACGTTTGTCAAAAATTCTTTTTGTTCCGGTGGTGAATGAAACAACTCGGCAAAACATAGCCGAGCAATCGTACTGTTTTCATCTTTTTTACATTGAAAAGTTTGTGGTTTTGTTTTGATTGTGAGAATGAAACGATTCAGAGAAGCTGAAATGTTTGTGGCTTTGTGTGATTGGTACGGGAATTGTTTTGTTTGTTCACGTTCATTGGAAAAATGTATTTATTTTTTACCGTTTGTGTGTTCGTCAGGGATGCTCAAAATATTTCGTACATTAGTAGTGGTAAGTAAGCATTCCCATTGTTAAACCACAGCATATGAAAATAAAACAAGTGAGCCAAAGCTATAGTCGGGTCGGGGCCGACTATGTGATACCCTACACCACTACCCCTGTTTATAAGCTTTTGACTAATAAAATTCAAAATATTAAAATTGGGATAGCTTAGCGCCTTTGCTCTGAATGTCTTCATTAACACAGGTCAATTTTTTTGAAACGCATTTAAGTGCATGCCAACCATCAATAGGCTTCTTTCTCTGTTAGACCCCATCAACCCCCAAAATTTCGTGAGGATCCGATCAAAATTTCGTAGTGTGATTGCACAAAAATGGAAAAAGGAATGCATTACCGACTATTGCGATATCTCTGTTGTTTGACCACCTATGACATACTACTTCACATCGTTGTAAAGGTGATATTTTCTACTTTCCTTGCCAGGTTTTGCTTTCGATATACCTCCTATAGAAGGGAGATATTAACTTTGAAATAAAACGTTGGGCTTTTTTTCAAATATCTTTTTCACATTTCAACCCCTGAATAATGTCCGACCATTATCAAAAATCAAACGGTTTTTTCCTCTATGGGACCCCCAAAAACACCCAAAATTTCGTGACGATCCAATTAAAAGTGCGACCTTTAGCGTGATTTCCAAAAAAGTGGAAAATGGGATGTATTACCGACTATAGCGATATCTCCGTTATTTGGATACCTACGCCAACCTGCTTTACATCATTGTAATGATGGGATTTTTTACTTTTCTACTTTCATTAGCAGGTTTTGCGTTTGACATACCCCTTTTAGAAGCGGAGATATTCGCTTTGAAATAAAACGTTGACTTTTTCTCCAAATAAGTTTTTGCTCATTCCGACCCCTGAATATTATCCGACCATCACCAAAATCAATAGGCTTCTTTCTCTGTAGGATCCCCATTAGCCCCCAAAATTTCGTGACGATCCGATCAAAATTGCGACCTGTAGCGTGATTACAAAAAAAATGAAAAAATGGGATGTATTGCCGAATATTGTGATATCTCCGTTATGTGGCCACCTACGCCAACCTACTTTGCATCACTGTAAAGATGGGATTTTCTACTTTCACAGTCAGACTTTGCTTTTGGAAGATCCCCAACCGCAGCTGTGATATTCGTCATTATTATTAAAATCGCAAAAATAAAAAGTTGGGTTCTATTAGCGGCTATTGCGATATATTCGTTGTTTGATCACCTACGAAAACCTACTTTAAATCATTAGAAAGGCGATATTTTCTACTTTCATGACCAGGTTCTGCTTTTGGTATACCCCATATTGAAGCTGAGATATTAGCTTAGGAAAAAAAAAGTTGTCTTCTTCTCCAAATAAGTTTTTTGTCCATTACGACCCCTAAATATTATCCGACCATCACCTCCGGGACCCCCATCGACATCCAAAATTTCGTGACGATCCGATCAAAACTGCGACCTGTAGCGTGATTACAAAGTTTAGATGGACAGACGGACGGACACACATAGCCAGATCGACTCAGCTCGTCGAGACATTCATTTTGGTATATATAAGTATGGGTCTACGACCATTATTTCGATGCGTTACAAACTTTTTGGCCAAAACCAACTTATAATACCCTCCCCACATAGTGGTGTAGGGCATAAAGAGAATGCGCGTGGTTTTGTTTACACCTTTAAGTATGAGGACGAGCATCGTTGGTGTTTGTGTGTGTGGTAGCGAACAGTTTTTGATGTTGCTGTGGACTGAAGGTAGAAAGGGCTAGTTGTTCGGAGGAGGGAGTTCGTAAGTCCGGAGGATGGTGGAAGGAGGTTCGGAGGAGGGTTGTCGGAAGTTTTGAGGATGGATGACTCGTAGAGAACTCGAAATACATATTAAAAAACGTTAAAGAAAGACATTTTGAAAGAAATTTTTGAAAAAGTTCTAGAGTTATCTTGGGCAATAACCATTTTTGTATGTTCTGGCAGAAGGTTTTTGGAGTTTTGGGCCATTATTTCAGGAAGTATGGACTTACTTCGGAAAATATTCTACCGTTGTAAATATGGTCAATAGGACAGCCTACTGAAAAAAGAAATAAAACGATCCAAGATGAGCTTTAGCTTCGCTTTTCCCGAAATTTGGGGGGAAGGTACCCGAAGGAGTGGATCGATGTAGACCGTATTCGAATATCTCAGGAAGTATGGACTTGGTCGGAAAAAAATTGTACGGTGGTAAAGGGTGCCACAAGAAAAAAATTTCAAAAAGATCCGAGTAGAGCTCTTAAACTTCACTCTATGCGAATTTTGTGTGGGATGTACCCGAAGGAGTGGACCGATATGGTCCATATTCGAACTTTATCTATGTCTGGAAGGAATAATACGATTTGCAAAGTTTGGACCAAATCGATTGTTCTCTTCTAGAGTTCACACCATTTTACAGAAAAATGTAGAACTTTTGTGGGCGAGGTACCCGAAGGAGTAGACCGATATCTTCCAACTTAAACAAAGTTTGGACAAAATTTTACGATACCCAAATTTTGGTTTTGTTGTAACAACTTGTGTTCACTACCCTTTATACGTCGGTATAAGTTTAATCAGGGGCAAGTCCATACTTCCTGAGAAAATAGCCTGAAAGTTGCAAACAACCCCTATGAGACCGTGTGTAGTGGTAGGAGCGCAAGATAACTCTCGAATGGATCTGCCGGATAGGTCCAAAATTTGGTCTTCATAATATTTAGTTCAAACTTAGTCTAACTGTGAAGATAAGCCATATCGGTCCACTCCTTCAGGTACCTCCCCCCAAAAGTTACAAATTGTGCGCACGATAACTCTTGAAGGGGGTGAACGATGTGGTCCATACTTTGCACATCCTAATATATCTACCAGATATAGAATATGAACTATATTTGTCGACTCCTTCGGGTACCTCCCACACAATATTTCGGATAAATTTACTTTAAGACCTGCTCTCTAACGGTACCTTTCCCACAAAAGTTCAACATTTGTTTCATGATGCAGTTAATTCCTAATCCACATGTTGTCGGCAAGTTCAAATGTCCAAAAAGGTCCCAAAAAAAAACTTGGCTTCAAATGTGTTAAATTTTCAAAAATATTGCCCATATACTTTTTCTAGCCTAAAGGCTGAGGGTATAAAAATCGTAGATGTGGTCGCAAAAAATGTTTTAATTTTTTTCAAATGGAATTGTAAAGGAAATTTGGTTTTTACCATATAGGCCTAAAAAGGACTCTTTCACCCCTTCTACAAAAATACCGTCTTTTCATTCTTTGGAAGTTCTATTGCACTAAATTTCGAATTTGACTGAAATATAATACCAGATTAAACATATGCAGTACTCTAAATTATTTCACAACTTGTCCATATTTATATTAGGCAATATTCCTTGCGGCAATTGTCAGTTTGAAGGAGAGAGAGAGAGAGAGTGTGGCATATGGTAACCCATTGCCTAATGTAAATATGGACTTTGTAAAGCAAAAACTTAAAATTGCATTGTTTCTGAAAAATACATAACATGTTCAGAAGCACGTCACCTTCTTCTATATGATTAGTAGAGAATTCAATTTATATTTTAGAAATTATGGCAAACAATGGCAGGCCTCTGTGTGTCTCCGTCGCTCAGTATGTCTCTCCTTCTATAACATTTGACAGTATTTTTCTATCCATTATCGTGTTAATTTTATGAGAAATGCTAATGCGAATATTAGTAGTGGTTTAGTTTGGTCACTATATCAACATTCACACGGATATCATTCCTGTATTTTACAACAAAATGTACCAATGTTATTCATTTACGAATCACATATTATTTATAATTCACTGTCATGGGTCAATGAATTAGAATTTATTTAGGTTGGGAAATTCTAAACAACTAATCGGTACTGATCGGTGGAGGACTTATTGCAGTGAGCTAACATATGTGGACCGTTCAGGGTATTATTGATAACCAACCGTCACAAAAAACAACACTTACTTAGGTGGCTCTGCTTGCACAGAAAACATGCGAGTATATTCAATAAGCCCAACTTACTTACTTAGCTGGCCCATTGCAGAACATTTGTTCCACAGGCCGAACTAAGAAAAGATCTCCATTTCTCTCTGAGTATTGCTTCGCTTTCTGCAATACCGTGCCTTTTCATCTCTTCATCCACTTGTTTGTGCCATCTATTCCATATTTATACGCCTTTTTAGCGGGTTCATCATCGCTCATTCTTATGATATGGCCTAGACAACGCAATCGTTGCATCTCGATACGTTTAACTATATTGATGTCGTTGTATAGCAGATACAGCTCGTGGTTCATACGACGTCGATATTCACCGTCAACGTTGATCTTTCGAAGAATTTTTCTCTCTGCCACGTCTGCTTGCGCAAGTACCCAGGCTTTGGAACCATACATTAGCACGGGTAGTATCAGTGTTTTGTAAAGCGTTATTTTTGTTTGACGAGATGTGGCTTTGTTTTTAAACTGCTTACTTAAGCCAAAGTAGCTTCTGTTGGGCAATACAATTCTTCTTTTTATTTCACAACTGATGTCGTTTGTTGTGTTTACGGCGGTGCCGAGGTAGACGAAGTCTTTTACTACCTCAAAATTATAGGAACCAACTTCAACAGTTGGTCCGAGCTCAATGGACGCATTACGCGTCGACACCATCAACTTTTTCTTCCCGCCGTTTACCGCCAGACCCACTTTAGCAGATTCTTCTTAGAACTTCATAAAGGTATCAGTTACTTCTTTTACTGATCTTTTGACGTTTGCCTCTCGTATAACCTTTTCCAGCAGGATGTTGAAGAGATCACACCTGACTGTCTCCTTGCCTGAAACCTCTTTTGGTACAAAACTCTTCGGAGAGGTTCTTTCCTATTATAACTGAGGATGTCAATTAAAGTCATTTTACAAAGTCGAATGAGCTTTGCGGGGATACAAAATTCTGACATGGCTTGGAATACCTTTGAACGTAGTGGGCTGACGAAGGCTGCTTTATAATCGACAAAAAGATGGTAGGTGTCGATCTGCATCCCTTGGGTCTTCTCCAGGATTTGCCGCAGGGTAAATATCTGGTCAATGGTGGACTTGCCAGGTCTAAAGCAATGTCGTGCTCTGATATTGTTAAAGTTACGAAGTTTTTCGGCAATTCACACACACACGACCCGAACGCAACGAAAGATCACACAAGTGTTTTGATTTGTTTTTGTTTTGCAGCATGCGTGCATACAACGTTACGTACGTTGCAAAATATTGAGAATTTTGTGTGCCCTCTTCTTGGTCGGCTGTGGTCTAAAGCCGCATTGGTATGGCCCAATTATCTCGTTGAACATAGGCTTTAGTCGTTCGCACAATATCCCTGACACCATATTGTAGGCAAACGGGAGTAGACTTATGCCCCTATAGTTAGAGCATACAGTCTTATCTCCATTCTTGTGGACTGGGGTACTCGTTCTTCCTGCCAGATGGTTCTAACTAGCTGACACAAGCAGCGTGTCGCATCCGGTTTGGAACAGCTCGGCTGGTAAGCCGTCGGCACCTGCTGCCTTATTATTCTTCAGCCGGTCATCTTGGCTGGGCGGTATACATTCAATACCATCTTCTGGGATTGGATCTGTGGTACCTTTGTCTTCTTCGCTAGTATAGGATACCACGGCAGCGGGTTCTTACGTACCGGATTGACCCGAAACCAAAAGTGTTTCGGCCAGCGGCTGCCAACCCAGCATTATATGCTGCTACAACAACAACCAACAGGTTTGACAAATATTCTTTCCATATCCTGAGCACACTATCTGTATCAGTTACCAAATTACCTTGCTAGTCTGTACCAAAGCCATCAGTTTGATGCTCCACTCTTTGGTAGAATTTTTGGACTTCATTCTGGCTCCTGTATATCACGATTTTTTCACACTCCCGCTTTTCCATCTCTCTCTCTGTTTCCTGTGGAAAAGTCTAACTTTCATGTTGTGTCTGTTCTTACTTTGTTTGCTGCGTTTAACCGGGTGCGTATCTTTGCTGCAACAAGGTAGTGGTCCAAGTCTATGTTTGCTACTCGGAACGAACGCACATCCAACACGTTCGATGAATGTCTTCCATCTGTCACAACGTGATCAATTTGATTTCTTGTTTTCTGATCTAGAGACAGCCAGGTGCCCTTATGGATGTCGAGATGTTTAATTCTGGTGCTGCTAACTACCATGTTTTTTGCCGCTGCCAAGTCTATCAGCCTCAAACCATTGTCAGATGTTTCATTGTGGAGACTGAATTTTCCGACTGTTGGGCCAAAGATATTTTCCTTTCCAATTTTGGCATTAAAATCGCCTAGAATGATTTTAATGTCATGGGCAAGGCAACGGTCATATGTTTCTTCTAAGCGCTCGTAAAATATATCTTTGGTCTGCACATCCTTGGGAGCATGAGCGCAAATAAAGCTGATGTTGAAGAATTTTGCTTTTATTCGAATTGTAGCAAGTCTTTCATTCACTGGTGCGAAGGTGGAGACCAGGCGTTTTAACCTTCGACCAACTACAAATCCGCAACCAAACTCATGCTTTATGTCATGGCAGCTATAATACAGTGCGTCACCTTTAGGTGTTGTTGTGACGCCTTTCCCATTCCATCGTAGTTCCTGTATGGCAGTTAAAACGTTTGGTCCTTAAAACGTTTGCGAGGGTCGTGAACATTAGAGGAATTTGTTTTTCTTTTCCCACGTTGTAATGTTTTTTTTTCATAGTGGGCTTCTTTTTTTCTAGGGGAGGGTTACTAACTTGCGCCAAACCAAAGTTTTTAACGTTCTTATGTGTGAACGCGCGGCACCATTTAGCTCACTACCTATAACGGATGTTAACGGCAGCTACCCCAGGTGACACTACGGGGAGGTCAGTGTCCACTTGAGATGAGAGATGGACCAAGATAAATCCTGGACTTTGCCAAGTTTAAGCTGGTCAGGACCTTGATATCTCTCATCGCCTACGCCACCTCCATAAGCCAAACTACATACGAATAAATTTCCAACTCAGGCTTGGTCTACCTTCGCTCAATCGCCGTCAATGAATATTGGTCCGTAAATCTTTCGAAAAATATTCTTCAACATCATTCTTACCTGTTCTCATGACCCGACCGAAGACAGAAATGATATATTCCCGTCTCAGCATGTATGCAGAAGAAGATGAGGTTAACAAATGTTCTCTTTCCTCTACGATGTAAGTACGATAACCGAAGATGTTGTGGAGGAAAGATGTAGATTTCCATTTATGAAAAAGTCCTTCATCATTGGAAGGTAGTTGTTTAAGTTATTTTTTAGTTCCTTAACTTCTCTATCAGTCGCGATGACTACGCTCCAGAACGAGCCAATATACAATCGGCAAGTGATTGTCACCGCTGCAAAAGTTGTATCAACTAAAGATTTTTCCTTAAAGTTCTAGCGTCAATTCATTGAACTTCCATCTTCGCAACGGTCAGGTGAGTTATCCGGAGATGCAAGAATCTAAAAAGAAATCAGCAACTGGTCTCCTTCACATCCAGTGAATTTGGGACAGCTGTCTCCAAATCCAAACCATCCAAAGCCTTTGACCCTGATGGGATCCAATACACATGTTGAAGAAGCTCGATACATCACGCTTGGGGTACCTGACCAGAGTTCTAGAGTTGCAAATTACATAGTTGATGTGTCCGGAAATCTGGAAGGTTCCCCAAGTTATTCCGATGTTGAAGCCCGAAAAATTTGTTACACCTGGCACAACAAGAGCTTTTCAAGAGTTAACGAACAAGGTTGCAAATTTCGTGAATCATCGGCGGCAGCTGCCATTGTGGCAGCTCTTAACCTGTCAAAGGCGTTCGTGTCACACCCTGGGCTTATCAATTACTTTATGGAACGTAAAAATACCGCAAGATCAAAATGTGATTGCCACAAGGCAATTTTGTCCAATCTTTATCTTGAAAAATTCCCCAATCCACTAGAAAAAAAATCTGTGGTATCGTACGCGGATGACTGTTCCATATTTAATATTCACGACATAAGTGCTCAGATTTCCGTCAATCCAGCCACCGTCGATAATTTCTTTCGGGGGCGCAATCATGTTTTATCACCTTCATAGTCACCTGTGGAACAGGACGCAAGAAGCAAACCTAGAATATGATGTATTCAGGCGTATATTCACACTCAATAATTCAAAAATACTGGGAGTAATCTACGACAATCTCCTCCACTTCTCGTCATACGCCACCTATATAAATCGCAAAGTGAAAGGCAGGAATAAAGTGAAATCCAAATCCAATGAAACATGAATTGTTCATTTGTGAGGCCTTTTGCTGTTAAAGTCTTCGGTTATTCTAGAGGTTATCACACAGAGTGCTGTGACAATACTCAATCCAGTTCGTAAGTCGTGTTGGCGTTTCACAAGATACACATGCACAGTGATGTTATAGGTCAATGAATACTTCCCAAGTGAGCCGACTTTCCAGGTTTGGGTATAGGGAAGACAGGCCCCGATATTTCACATGCCCGGATTTCACATGCTTGAGACCAGAGATGGTCTGTTTGACGATTTTTTGGGTTTTCTACGGTCGTAAAGTTGTAAACGTCGGAAACGTCGCATACCTGTATGAAACGTATAAAAAATTGTTTACGTCATAAACCTAAAAATGTCTATGTCCTCTCTATAATTTCTAATTAAAATTATTGTTACACATTTATTACCTCTACTCTAAGGGTTTTTTGGTGTTATATTTGCAAATTTTAATTATATTTTACCCTTTTTATACCCTCAGCATTTATGCTAACGAGGGTATATACAATTTCATACGGGAAAATATGTGTCTCATTGAAATAATTGTTTTAGACCCCAAGTATGTTTGGACGAAATCCGTTTCAGACAATTTTGAGTTGATCCGTCACTCTGTCTGTCTGGCTAAAGCGTACGATAATTCTTGAACGGATCAACTGATTCGGTCCAAAATTTGGCTTTCGTAATATTTTGTCCATAATATTTAGTTTAAGTTCGAAGATGGGTTATATCTGTCCACTTCTTCCGGTACCTCCCCCACAAAATTTCGAAAATGTTGGGAAAATTTGTGTGCACGATAACTCTTGAAGGGAGTAACAGATTTGGTTCATGCTTTGCACATCATGAAATTTCTACCAGTCTTATATGAGGTTCCAATATGGACACAATTGGTCCATATTTTCAGGTACCTTTGGAAATGTTCAGTTTAGGACCAACTCTGAAATCGATTTGATTTCTGCTGTAACAACGTGTATTCACTGCCCCCTATACACCGTGTGTAATATTTGCATTGCAAGACTCTCGAACGGATCTCCCTATACGGTCCACAATTTGGCCTTCGAAATATTTGTCGAAACTTAGTTTAAGATCGAAGATAAGCCAAATCGGTCCACTCCTTCAGGTACCTCCCCCACAAAGGTTACAAAATGTTCGGAAAATTATGTTCACGACAACTCTTGAAGGGTGGGTACAATTTGGTCCATAGTTTACACATCCTAATATATAATATATCTTCCAGATATACATAGATCAAGATCGAATATGGGTTATATTTGTCCACTCCTTCGGTTACCTCCGATACAAAATTTCGGATAAGTTCACTTTAAGACCTGCTCTCGAATCACTTTGATTTTTGTTGAAGCAACTTGCATTCGCTGTCTCAATTACGACAGTAAAAGTTTTTCGGAAGCAAATCCATACTTTTTGAGAAAACAGCCCGAAGGGCGTAAAAACACCTATGGCACCATATGTAGTGGCTGGAGAGCACGATAACTCTCAAACTGATCAACCAAACTTTGAATCTCCTAATATTTTGTCCAATTGTAGTTTAAATATGAAAATGGTGCGGCTTTGATGTACACATTTTCCATTGTGATGGTGGCTATGTCCCTGTACTATAACAGGGCGCGCGAAGCTCTGCATACCGTTTTTCTAGCGACGGGTATTTGGAGGTGCTACACAAATATCTGCAGAAGTTTGCAGCAGCAAGGAACGGCGTTGTGGGTGTTCGGTCTATGCTGTCAGTACATAGCCGTATCATTTGAATATTTTTTATATGTTTTTGTTTTCCACAGCTTTTTGGATCCGACAAGTTTGCGCCATAGCTCTATTTGATGGGTAAGCACGAGTTTTTTCAATTTGTTTTTTTTATGTTTTGGTTCTCTGTGTCAGCTGGGTCTTTCGTATGTATAGCATACCTTTGATCCGCTTGTTTAAAAGCTTCTATTGGGAAGTTTACCGCAGTATTTTGAAGGCTGTGGCCTCAATATCGCACCGATTGGGCTGAAATTTGGTATTTAATATTCGTTGGGGGTATAAAACTTTCCGTCTGAAATTTGTCGGTATAGGTCCACGTCATGACATAGTCCCCATAGAAGAGTACCACCCGTTTTTCCGTATTGTATAGGTTGTGGTCTCCATATCCCAACGAAATGGCCGAAATTTGGTATTTTGTTTTCATTGGGGGTTTAAATTTTCCACCAGACATTTGTCCATATAGCTTCACGTCTTCATATAGCCCCGTAGAACGGTACCTCCCAATTTTCAGTCTTGTAAAGGCTTCAGAGTGATAATCGAACCGAAATAGATGAATCTTGGAATTTAATTTTCGATGGAGTTATAAAACATTCCAGACGAGAATTAGCAGTATAGGTCCTCATGCTCTTATAGTCCTCATAGAATTGGTATTTTGAAAACTGTGGCCTCAATATCACACTGAAAGGGCCGAAATTTGGCATTAAGTCTTCAATAGGGATGTAAAACTTTCCATCTGCAATTTGTCTCGATATATGGATGAAATTTGGTATTTAGTGTTCGGAAGAAGTATAAAACATTCCAGAATAAAATTTTCGGTATAAATCCACGTTTTAAATTTTTTCTATTTTTTATTAGATAGCTGATAAAAAAATAACAAATTCGAAAAAGACTTTTTCTACTTTTTTATTTGCATATAAATTTAACAGAAGTCAGCCTTGGAACCTTTAGTGAAACAAATCTGAAGATATACTAAAATGTTTTGCTGATGAGCAGCGTCACCACAGCAAAACTAAACGAAATCAAAAACCTTATTTTGAAAAAGTCCGATTTTACTTAGAGATCCCCCATACACTTTTATACGGGTAAAATGTGCCTCATCGAAATAATGATTTTAGACCCCAAGTATGTTTTGACGAAATCCCTTTTAGACAATTTGGAGTCGATTTAGCCCTGTCCGCCCGTCTGTTTATCTGTCTGGCTGGAACGGATTAACCGATTTTTTCCAAACTTTGCCTTTCATAATATTTTTTCCAAACTTTGGCTTTCATAATATTTTTTCCAAACTTAGTTTAAGTTTGAAAATGGCCATATCGGTCCACTTCCTCGGATACTTCACTCACAAAAGATCAAAATGATAACTCTTGAAGGGACTAGCCGATTTGGTCCATACTTTTCACATCGTAATATTTCTACCAGACATAGGTCCAGTTCTAGTATGGACTAAATCGATCCACGGGTACCTCCCACACTAAAGTTCGGAACCTCCTCTCGAATCGTTTCGATTTTTCTTCCAACAGGTTGCACTCAAGACCCATATTACGGTGGTCTAATTGTTTTGAGTGGCTAATCCACACTTCTTGAGAAAATGACTTGGAAGCTGTAAAATCCCTAATGGCCAGCATGTGTGGTGGTTGCATCAGCCACCGCACTGCACGACAACTCTCGAACCGAATACTGCGTCGGTCCACACATTGCAGATCGTAATACTTCTTGGAATATTAGATGCAATTCAAAGGTGATGCTTATAAGTCCAATAAAATTGACGCGGAGCAGCCGATTTGGTCCAAACTTTGGATCTCGAAATATTTTGTGCAAACTTGGATTATGTTCGAAAGTGGGCCCCATTGGTCCACTTCTTGGGGTACCACTCACACAAATGTTCAATATTTTTGTTTAACTGCGGTTGAGGGTCTGATTTAGGATCCTTCGGAAATTTTTACCGTTGGTACTAATAGTGGCCCTGTTTAAAGCGATATTATGTTTTTCGTGGGCAAATCAATGTTTCCTGATATAATGGTCCAAATTATATGGTGACCAACTGAAATGGCCAGTGGGCGCGATATCTGTCGTGAGGAATGACTCCCAAAATGAGACACATATATAATGGACTTATAAATGGACTAAGAAATGTACCGATCCTTTAGGTAAACATAAGTTTTTGGAGAAAAAGTGTTTCAATTCACACAGGATGAGAGTACGTCTCTGTCGGCATAACCGACTTATACTATTTTACTTGTAACTTGTTGAAGTTTGTAAATGTTCTGTTTTCAGAGGGAATGTATGTTTCTGTCAGATTGATTTTGACTGTGTGCGAAAATGTTACGAGCTTAATGCTGTGTTAATGTGCCAGGAGGTATTGCCGACCAGGTAAGCGCTGACCATTGTAAAGTAAGAAAAACTGCGTCATGTTGCCATTATTCTAGAGGGATGATCCCCAGAAGAAGTTAAAATCATCAACCTCTTAAGCTACGTAGTTTCCCTGGCATCACAATCTAGTTCGGTATACCAGCTATCGTTGTGTGCATTCAGGTCTCCTAGTATTATGATGTGGTCGTCTTGTAGAAAATATTGTACATGTTATATTATCCAATTTAAAGAAGGCCATTCCATAATCCCTGACCGGACACTGTAGACTTCACTACAAGTATTACCAACCATTGTCACAGTACATAGTAAACCGTTAGCATAGCTCATTGTGTACTACAACAAATCAGCAGGATTGCAATGTGCAAAATGTCCTTCATGTTTTGCAACCGGTATAAATTGTCGATGATGCTGCTGCTCTCGTTGTTGTTGTTACACTCAACTTGTTGTCTGGCTTTTGGGAAATTGAAATTCATATGATTTATGTTAATTTTAATGCTTTTGCTTGTTGAACTCTGGATTAATAATAATGTCGAATGATGTATGGCAAGCATGGTTTACTGGTGGTACTGCAAGTTGAAATATGTACAACAGCAGGTTTAAATTTCATTTAGGTTGTTAGGATAAAGATATTTGGAGAATAGCCTGTACAGGAGCAACAATATATATATATATCTACATATGTGTATATGAATAAAGTGTATGGATGCCGTTTACCTTCGAGTCGAGAGGTTGTCAAGGTTTTATGACTACCCGTAATAATAACGTCATCATCATCACCATCATTGACAATTCATTAGGAAATTAACCTAAAGTTACGGTCCATAAAATTTATATTAGCAAATTGTGGAAATATTCTATGTTTGTGCATATTGCACACACTCACACACAAAAGCTAATATTTTGAATAAATGTTAACTCACATATGCAATTAATTTAAGTAACCCATTCACTTAAACTTTAAAGTAAGCTTTTCGTTATAGGGCAGGCAAATTGATGTACAATGTTTATCATATCATCAAAACACCTTGATGTAAAAGTGATGCAAAAGTAATTTTAAAACCTTGGTCTCTTTGCAAAACTGTGCAACACACAAACATCTCAAGTTTTCCTTCGACAATAATACCTTCCGTAAACAATGCAATTTCTTTCACACCTTTACTCCAAGGATAGAATTTCTTTGCCGCCTTCAACCAAAAAGTTGTTATTTTCAATTTAAATAATATACCCACAGACAAATATTGAAACCTTTATTCGTGATATGCTAGTAAACAACCACTGCAGTTGTAATTCAAATAACAACAACTGCAGTAGCAGTCAACATTTTTTTGCAGTAAACAATCCAAGAATTTTCGACGTAAACAAATTTTGTATGCACAAAATAAAGAGTTTTGGGGAAAAGTTTTTCTTTTTCAACTGAAATGGCATTCAATGGTGGAAGAAAGCAAAAAAGAAACATTGTCTTGACTTTATCATCAATAGTTTGAAGGGTGCATGTGTTACCTACCTCAGAAAGAATAAGTTGTTCTTATGTAAAAAAATAAAGGGACAAATAAATGCCTTAATCAAAATATCAAAGTCGGGAAAACAAGGCAAATGTAAAATATTTAAATGAAGGAAGAATATATTCAGCTGGCCCATTACAGAACATTTGTTCCAACGCAATCGATGCATCTCGATACGTTTATCTATACTGATGTAGTTGTATAGCACCGTCAATACAGATCGGTCCGTAGATCTTTCGAAGAATTTTTCTCTCAAACACGCCAAGCACTGCCTTATCTGCTTACGCAAGCACCCAGGCTTCGGAACCATACATCAGCACGGGTAGTATCAGTGTTTTGTAACGCGCTATTTTTGTTTGACGAGCCGTGGCTTTGTTTTTAAACTGCTTACTTAAGCCAAAGTAGCATATGTTAACCAATACAATTCTTGTTTTTATTTCACAACTGATGTCGTTTGTTGTGTTTACGGCGCACAGTGTCACGACCGTGGCCAAAAATGGTAAAAACTAAATACTTCGTTGAACAAATTTATTGATGGGGAGTGATAGAAAACATATTAATTAAGAAGAATCTGAATTTTGGTACTGATACGTGAAGTAGTTTTTGGTATATGAGGATTTAAATCCGACAATTTTAGTTAATACCTATTTTTGTGTGTGTTTTTTCTAAAATTAATAAATTATATTATGCGTAATATTTAAAATTTAAAAGTAGCGGTCGCTGCAAAAATGGTTCCTAAGTTCTCTTGGGATGTAATAAACTTAGCTACACCTTTGTTTGCATGTAAATATTAATCATATGGTGTTTACATTTACCCAAACATGTATTACTAAGTTTATTAATTTTCTGAAGCAAATTTTAAATTGAGTGGAGTGGGAAAAAATTGTATAAAAGTGTATATCGATATTTTTTGCTGTATGAGTAGTAAAAAGTGAGTACTTCAAATATATAAAGGTCCCAGCTGCAGAGGTTTGCAGACGAATGTGTCACTTCTCTTTTTCAGCGACCACCTCACTGAGAGGATATACCCTTTTTTTTAACAAATCGTTTTGCGGTGTTGGCTATAGCCCGAAAACGAATAAACCGATCATCATATATTTTTGTGGGCTTATTAAGTGCCTAATAGTCTTGCTATAAAACGAGAGAAATTTTAAAAATATAAATTTTTAAAAAAATTGTGAACAGCGAAAATCAAAATTCGATTTTTTACAAAAAATTTGCCGTTTTTTGACCACTAATCGGTCAAAAATTTTTTTAAAGGAAATTTCTCATATATAAAGCAAGAGTTGGATATATTCAAAATGCTCACAAACAATATGAAGACTAAACACCAAATTTCAGTCATATCGGGTGGATATTGAGGCCACAACACTCAAAACACCGAAAATGAGGAGGCACGGTTCTATGGGGGCTATAGGAAGACGAGGACCTATACCGACATATTTCTGGTGGAAGGTTATAAGTCCCCCAACGGAGACTTAATATCAATTTTCAGCGATTTCGGTGTTATAATCAGGCTAAAACCTCCAAAATACCGAAAATCGGGAGGTACCGTCCTATGGGGGCTATATGAAGGCGTGGACCTATGCAGACAAATTTCATGGTGAAGGTATAATGCCTCCTGCGAAGACTAAATACCAAATTTCAGCAATTTCGGTGTAATAATGAGGCTAAAATCTTCAAAATACCGATAATCGGGAGGTACCGTTATATGGGAGCTATATCAAAACGTGAACCTAAGCCCACAATTCTCTGTTGGAATGTTTGATACCTCTGCCGAAGACTAACCACAAAATTTGAATACTTTCGGTTGGTCATTGTGTCTTAAACATTCAAAATACCGAAAATCGGGAGGTACGGTTCTATGGGGGCTATATCAAAACGTGGACCGACCAACCCAAATTTTTGTCCTGAAGATTGTAAGTCAATAATTGGTATATGTACCAAAATTGATGCACCTACGACAACTCCTTCTATTTTTGGCCACAGTTAATATGAACTCGCGACATAGTGCGGCGGTGCCGAGGTATACAAAGTCTTTTATTACCTCAAAATTATAGGAACCAACTTCAACAGTTGGTCCGATCGCAATGGACGCATTGCGCGTCGCCACCATCAGCTTGGTCTTCTCGCCATTTACCGCCAGACCCACTTTAGCAGATTCTCCTTCGACCTTCAAAAAGGTATCGGTTACTTATTTTACTGATCGTCCCATGATGTTTATATCATCAGCATAAGCATGTAACATGTGGCTATTGGTGTAGATTGTACCACTTCTTTTGACGTTTGCCTCTCGTATAACCATTTCTAGCAGGATGTTGAAAAGATCACACGAAAGGCTGTCTAATTGCCTGATACCTCTTTTGGTACCAAACTCTTCGGAGAGGGTTCTTTCCTATTTTAACTGACGATCGAATATCAGTTAATGTCATTCTACAAAGCAGGATGAGCTTTGCAGGGATACAAAATTCAGACATGGCATGGTATACTTTTGAACGTACGGGGCTGTCGAAGGCTGCTTTGTAATCAACAAAAAGGTCTTCTCCAGGATTTGCGGCAGGGTAAATATCTGGTTAATGGTGGATTTGCCAGGTCTAAAGCCGCATTGGTATGGTCCAATTATCTCGTAGACCATAAGCTTTAGTCGTTCGCATATTAGCCCTGACACTATCTTGTAGGCATTTGGGAGAAGACTTATGCCCCTATAGTTAGAGCATACAGTCTTATCTCCTTTCTTGTGGACAGGGCACAGGATGCTCAGGTTCCAATCGTCGGTTACTCGTTCTTCCTGCCAGATGGTGCTTACTAGCAGATGAATACACCTTATCAGCGTGTCGCCTCCGGTTTTGAACAGATCGGCTGGTAAGCCATCGGCTCCTGCTGCCTTATTATTCTTCAGCCGACTTATTGCTGTCTTTACCTCATCTTGGCTGGGCAGTATACAATCAATACCATTTTCTGGGATTATATCTGTGGTAACTTCGCCGTCTTCGCTACTATCGGATACCAACAGTTTGGAGAAATGTTCTTTCCATATCCTGAGCACACTATCTGTATCAGTTACCAAATTACCTTACCAAAGCCATCAGTTTGATGTTTCACTCTTTGGTAGAACTTTCGGACTTCATTCTGGCTCCTGTACATCTCGATTTTTTCACACTCCCGTCTTTCCATAAAGACGTAAAAGACGTTTCTCCTTTCTCCTTTTCTCCCGATAGCTCTCTCGTGCGCTACTGATTGTAGAGTAGCCCTATATGCCGCATTTTTCTCTTCGGTAGCAGCACGACACTACTGGTCATACCATTAATTCCTTGGTGCAGGTCTCTGAAATCCAAGTATAGATTTTGCAGCTGTTTGCATGGAGTGGGCAATATTTTGCCATTGTGCTGATATGTTATCGGGACGAGAAGCGCTTTCATTAAGCAATTGGGTCAGTTGAGTGGAATATGATGTGGCTATCTGTTGTGTTTGCAGCTTAGCGATGTCCAACTTTCGTTTTGTGTCTGTCCGTGCTTTATTTGCAACGTTTAGACGGGTACGTACCTTTGCTGCAACAAGTTAGTGGTCCGAATCTCGATGAACGTCTTCCATCTATCACACCATGATCAATTTGATTACTTGTTCTTTGATTTGGAGACAGCCAGGTGCCCTTATGAATATCGAGATGCTTAAATCTGTTACTGCTAACTATCATGTTTTTGCAGCTGCCTCATACCATTGTCAGATGTTTCACTGAAGAGACCGAATTTCCCGACTGTTGGGCCAAAGATATTCTCCTTTCCAATTTTGGCATTAAAATCGCCTAGAATAATTTTAATGTCATGGGCAGGGCAACGGTCATAAGTATCTTCTAAGCGCAAATAAAGTTGATGTTGAAGAATTTTGCTTTTAATCGAATTGCAGCGAGTCTTTCATTCACAGGGGTGAACCAACTCCAAATCCGCAACCAAACCAAACTCATGCTTTATGTCATGGCAGCTATAATACAGTGCGTCACCTTTAGGTGTTGTTGTGACGCCTTTCCCAATCCATCGTATTTCCTGTATGGCAGTAATATCGGCCTTGTACTTTTCAAGTACGTCTGCCAATCCGAAGACTGCACCTTCTCTATAAAGAGTGCGAACATTCCAGGTGCAGATTCGCAGATCATGGTCCTTAAAACGTTTGCGGGGTTCGTCAACTTTAGAGGGGTTTGTTTTTCTTTTCTTTCGTTTTTTCATAGTAGGATGTTTTTTCTAGGGGAGGGTTACTAACCCGACGCCCAAACCCAAGTTTTTAACGTTCTTATGGGTGAACGCGCGGCACATGTTAGCTCACTACCTTTAACGGGTGTTAAAGGCAGTTCCCCAGGTGACACCACGGGGAGGTCAGTGTCCACTTGAGATGAAAGAGGGACCAAGATAAATCCTGGGCTTTGCCATGTTAAAGCCGGTCAAGACCGTTGCTTGGTATCATTCATCCCCTACGTCACCCCGTACTCACAGTTACGAAGAGTAAAAAATGGTTCTAAATTTGGTACAATTTGGATTTGTGAGAACGGTAGAGTATAAAATTGGAATTAAGATTACTATTGGACTGTAGACTTAAGAAAGTTTTGAAAATTCGTAATTATGGTACCCATAAGAAAGTACTAAGTGGTACTAAATTTGGATTTGAGTGAATATATAAAGCAGGAATCCTGAAATATGGAACTATGATTACTGTTAAAGTGTGGGTTTGGAAATTCCTACTTACGTTTAAGAAAAGTACTAAATGGTACTAAATTTGGTACAATTTGTATTTGGGTGAACGGGTCGCGTTGTAATCCTGAGATTTGGAATTAAGATTACTGTCGAAGTGTAGGATTCAAATAGTTTTGGAAAATCGTACTTATGTGTACGAAAAATACTGAATGGTACTAAATTTTGTACAATGTGCATTTGGTTGAACGGATGGTGCTGGGATCCTGAAATTCGACATAATGATTACTGTTAGGGTGTAGGTTTGAGATATGGAAGCAGTTTGGGAAATACTTATGTGTACGAAGAGTACTAAATTTGGTATTGGCCTTTTTTAGAACAATGTTTAACCTTCTGAGGACAGAAATCCCTTAATTAGAATGCCCCAAAAAACGTGTCTCGCTGTTGATGTGTAGGGGTAAGATACGGCAGATTTTTTTGAAAATCAAACTGAAGTGGAACGAGTAGTATTAAAATAAATATTAATATTAAGTTGGTATTAGTAAAAAAAAATTTTCATTGTTCTCAATTTCCATATTAGATATTGTTTATTTTTTATATATATAATTTCCGCATACGAAGTTGCGGGCACTTTGCTAGTAATTATATACACTAGTACTTATAGTTGGAAGGAATTGACCAAGGCTACAGCTATTAAATATAATATCTTTAAGAGGTTTCCCTCTTAAGAAAGTTTTATTATAATATACCTAAATCCTATTTGGAATAAAATTATAAATACAAGTCGGAGTTATTCTTAGAATAATGTAAAATATCACAATATGTTAATATGTATATGACTTGGAAAAAATAAGTCCCATGTATAAAATTAATTAAACTATCCTCAATTTTAAGGTTCTTTAACCTGGTTCTATTCTTAATTTAATGCAATCAGATAGATATAAATCCAGTCTGTTGAAATAAAGAGAAATTAATAGTGTAGGAGTATATAACCTACGTAGGAATACTTATAGTTGAAAACATCCGTAGGAGGAGTGTTCCCTCCTGAATGGGTAGAGAACGCTTTCATATCGCCTATATTTATACTTTAAAATATTAATATAATTATAGCAATCCATTATATATTATTTTAGTCGTGGTAGCGAAGCGCAGCGGGTTCAGCTAGTAATGTATAAAAATAAATAATGTATGCTTGCCATCCGGATCGATATTATACATTACGTATTTTAGTGCATTAAACTAAGATTATTTAACTAAAGATTCTGAAACTACAATGCTCAATGATGAGAAATATCAAGAAACAAAAAAAATCGCCTTAGGGATTTTCAAATAAATCGCGATTTAAGTTCACATTTTTAGAGGTTCTCTAGGTTTTCACGATTCCGCTGGTCCTATGTAAATGGGCCTAAAAAAAGTTGTATATGTAGTAGGCTTTTTCGTAGGGTTTACCATTTTTGAGATATAGAGGTTCAGTTCAAATTTTTAGGTTTTTATCTTAAGTCTTCAAGATTTTTCTTGGAAACCGCAAGTCATATCAAAATGGGACTAAAGAAAATTGTTGAAGCTGTGAAAGTTCTCTATAAGACTGGATGATTTATTTTTTTGTAGGTTGTACCATTTTCAAGATATATAAGTTTAATATGGGAAATAGCAGTAATGACATTTTTTATAAGGAGGCGATACGGTCCGTGCATTGTCTCAATTTGAACTTCTATATCTCAAAAACGGTAAAACCTACGAAAGTATCAAAAAGGTCAATCTTGTGGAGAATTTTCACAGCTACAATACTTTCTTTAGGCCCATTTACATAGGACAATTCCTGAAAATCCCTCCGGCGATTTTTTTTGTTTCTTGATATTTCTCATCTATTGTAGTTTCACAATCATTGTAGTTTCACAATCTGCAAAAACTTCTCAGGTGTAAGCACCTTCCATTTAAAATTAGTTAAGGCGCACTGTGAAAAAGTTTTAGTCCACCAAATTTGGAATTTCACTAAAACTTAGTGCCTGAGGAAAAATAAAAATGCTCACTTCGTGTAAACGGTACGGTAATTTATTGAAACGGTTCCTAAGGACAGCAGTCCTATCTACCTAACAAAAAACATTAAACACAATATCTGTTATTGTTTCCGAGAAACAGCTTTTTCTTTCTCCAAAAATTTGCAAAAATTACGTATTTTCCAAAATTGCGAAAAAAAATGTCGTCTTTAGGAATACGATTTTGACCTAATGTGTTGGTTTCCTTAGTTTCAATATGTTTAGTATCGAATTCTATATAGACATTAACAATAAGTGACGATAAAAAATTGGGGTTGTGGCCAGGAAAATCGATTCCTGAATCACTACGCCCAGGGTCAAAGAGGTTTGATGTGGCGTATACATAGTATGACACTGACACTACTCATCACTTATACGCCGCATGCAACAGTATATTTTTACAATATGTAATCATCACTTCCGAAAAATCAAAAATTCTTCTTTGAACATTAACAGCCTGTTCATTTATGTCGGACGAAAACCAGTGCGAAAGAAAGCAGTCACTCACGTCCGTCTAAAAAGGCGTTAATGTATTTCGCACACTATCGTGCGACTGCCGTTACGTATCCCATGCGAAATACTACTAATTTGAATGTATGTATATTTGTTCAACTATGTTCCATAAATGAGAGCCAAATGAGAAATAAAAACAAAATCCACATATACATACAAACATTGGAATATGTGTGATTGATTTCGCAGTAGAAAGTGTCTTGAAGACAACATTGACGAATCGTTTAAGACAATGCCGTATCCCTGAAGACACCTTGCAGACAGTAATGTGAAATCATCGATGAAATTTTCACACAAATATCCCAGTATATGTGTAAGACAGCTTGAGCGACAGGGTAAGCGAAGTTGTCACTGAAGACAACTTTGATGACTAAACTCCCTACTTTTCGTTGATGACAACTTCGATGACTAAAAAACCCATATTCCCTTGACGACTGTTCCACAGACACTGTCTTGTTATTAGTCATTGATGACCCAATTAAAGACAATTTAATTTATGTTGTCGTGTGTCATTATACCCTCAGCATTAATGCTAACGAGGGTATATACACTTTCATACGGGCAAAATGTGCCTCATCGAAATAATGGTTTTAGACCCCAAGTATGTTTGGACGAAATGTGTTACAGACAATTTGGAGTTGATTTAGCCATGTCCATCCGTCTGTCTGTCTGGCTGGCTGGTGCGCACGATAACTCTCGAACGGAGCAACCGATTCGGTTCAAAGTATGGCTTTCGTAATATTTTGCACAATCTTAGTTTAAGTTCGAAGATGGGTTATATCGGTCCACACCTTCCGGTACCTCCCCCACAAAAGTTCGAAAATGTTTGGAAAATTTGTGCGCACGATAACTCTTGAAGGGAGTAATCGATTTGGCCCACACTTTGTACATCATGTTCTACTAGACTTAGATGAAGTTTAAATATAGACTCAATCGGTCCACTCCTTCGGGTACCTCCCACACAAAATTTCGGAAAAGTTCAGTTTAGGACCTCCTCTCGAAAAGCTTTGATTTTTGTTGTAGCAACTTGTATTCGCTGTCCCCCATGCGACGGTACAAGTTTCATAAGGGGCAAGTCCATACTTCCTGAGAAAATAGCCTGAAAGGTGCAAAAAACCCCTATGACATCGTGTGTAGTGGTTGGAGCGCAAGATAAATCTCGAACGGATCTGCCAATTCGGTCTAAAATTTGGCCTTCGTAATATTTTGTTCAAACATAATTTAAGTTCGAAGATAAACCATGTCGGCCCTCTCCTTCAGGTACCTCCCCCACAAAAGTTCGAAAGTGTTCGGAAAAAATATGCGCCCGATAACTCTTGAAGGGAGTGACTGATGTAATCCATATTCTGCACATCCAGATATAGATCAGGTTCGAATATGGACTATATTTGTGCACTCCTTTGGGTACCTCCAACACAAAGTTTCGGATAAGTTCACTTTAAGACCTGCTCTCGAATCACTTTGATTTTTGTTGAAGCGATTTGCATTCGCACCTCCATTACGACGGTAAAAGTTTTTTTCAGGAGCAGGTCCATATTTCTTGGGAAACATCCCGAAAGGTGTAAAAAGCCCAATGTCACCATATGTGACTCTCCAACTGTTCTACCGATTTGGTGCAACATTTGGTCCTTGTCATATTTTATCTAAACTTGGTTTAATAAGGGCAATAGCGGTCTCCAACTTCCGGTACTTCTCCCCAATATTTAAAAAATGCCACTAAAATGTTAGGACGATATCACTTGAATGGTGCAACCAATTTGGTTCAAACTTTGGATCTCCTAATATTTTGTCAAAATTTAGTTTAACTTCTAAAATGGCCCAAATCGGTCCTCCCTAAGGGTACCTCCCCCACAAAAGTTCAACATTTGTGTTAATTCCTAATCCACATTTTTGTCGGCAAGTTCAAATGTGGAAAAAGGACCACAAAATTCTGAAAAGACGCTAAATTCATTCTATCTGTCCGTAGATGAAAGTTTCAATTCACATTGGCTGGGGTATACCTCTGTCGGCAAAGCCGACTGACACTTGTTTACTTGTTTTTTTATTAAATTATAAAATTTAATATGTTTACAAATTTTATCTTATATGAGTAATACTTAGCTCCCATATTTCCGTCAGTCAACATTTTCTTCGAACTTTGCCACACCGTACTTCTTACCCCAGCCGACTGAAGGGCGATCTACATACATATCCTTATTTATGGATTCTGCAAAAAGAAACTATGATATATCAATTTTGTAACTTGCCACTAATATTTTCTAAAATCTTACAGAGCTTCATATTGAGATTTTCAAACCTCTGCTTTGACTTCATCCTAAATACACGAATTTAAATAATTATTGCAATTATTTTAAATGTAATTTTATCTACTTATTCTATCTTACCCTTTGCTAGTTATTGCACAATAAATAAAAACAGTTAAGTTCGAGACGCGGTTTACGAATTTCATATTATTATTACAATTTTTGAAATTTCGTCAACGCATCGTCAATGAAAACGTCATCGAAGAGTCGATTTTCTACTGGGTTGTTTCGTTTGAGAAAATAAAATGTGTCGGTATTTGGAATTATTTTATATATGTAATTGATTTCTTCAAAATAATGAATGAAACCGCCTTTAAAACGTGTCTAAAAAATTTTTATTTTGTTTCAAGAATGTGTTGCATAAATTTGATTTAAGATTTTCGGTGTTATTCTCGAGTTTATGTTCTACACGACAGCTGCAAACCAAGTGAGTGATTTTGACATTCTTTTTCATGAAAAGAGAGTCCTTTTAAAATACATAAAACCAAATTTACATGGAAAAGTGTACGTTTATGTGTTATTTCGTATGGCTTGTTGGTCGCATAGATTTTCGTTTCGAAGGTGGTAATATGAACAGAAAATGCTTTCTTTCCACTTCGGGAGCGCAAGAAACCTTTCGGACGACATACATAAACAGGGGTATTACTGTCTTATGTTCACTTCTTAGGAAACAAAATAAATGTCTGGCTTTTTGTTTAAGGTTATTCCTCTTCCACAAACAACAATTCTAAGATGTTTTCAGTTCGTATAGAAAACCAAAGGAATTATCGTCATTCATAGTGGTGAAAGAGTAAAATAATAAAGAAACACCATTACTGGCACTCTAATTTATGTTAAAACTCGTGAGATACGACTCTTCTGTTTGTGAATCAAAGACATGGCATTGTGTCCAGATGGAATAGTGTTCTTTGTTTACTACGTCTCAGCATCTTGTTGAGGAAGGAATGATGGGCATTGTTTGTTTGGTATTTTTCACTATACCAAATATTTTACATTTGAAAATTTTGGTAAAAAAAAATTGCAGCTACAAAACCAAACAATACCCTGATCACAGAATGGTGGCGAATCGTAGACAACGCATGTTTTCTAAATAGTGTACAATATATACAAGTCTGTATTAATACCGGCTATGTTTACTTCCTTTTCTTGTTTGTGCGTACATATGTTCATGTATATACATACTTATTTATTATTGTAGTTTTCCTTATTCCGTTCAACTCCGTTGGGGCTGCATCTCACAATACAACGTGCATTAGCAAGTCTGTGGCCTGTTTGCTTTCCATTTGACATCAACAATATGTTGCAATTTCAAAATTGCAATATGTGTCCCAAGAATAAAATAATATGAATAATACAGATACACATACATACATATATTTAATGAATTTTCTTTACAGTTGCGTTCTTCTTAGGGGTTTAGACAACGTGTTCGAATATGATATAAACATATTATGCAACTAAAAACTGTATAATGTACGAGTAGAACACTTAAATCTGAGGGTACATTGACATGATTCTGACATATACAAAGTAATGTTAGCATTATCTGAGTCCGTGTAACAATTCTTGACCCGTTATTCAAACGTTGAAATTTTCACAGCAGGCAGACCCATTCAATTGGTTTAGCAAGTTTGCGCTTAATCCTATATATATCCAAACTACTAGTAGCCCTCGAATAATAATGAAATAAAAGCCGATGTACATAGGAAAACCTTCAAACTTTTCACAATTGGTCAAGATGGCTCATTATACCCTACAGCACTGGGTGAGGAGAGTAACACATCGCAATAAAGGTAGTAGGCTAACAATATGGAAGAAAATACCGGTTCAAAAGTTGAAAATGCAAATCCATTCGTAACAAGTGAGCAAAGGCTGTAGTCGGGACGGGTCGAACCCTACAACACTACCCCTGCGCATAAGCTTTTAACTGCTAAACATTTATTTAGGGAACATTGTCCGACTATCACCAAACTCAATATGTTTCTACCCTTCTGGGGCACCAAAATTTCCGAGCGTTTTACCCCTTAAAAAAACTTGTACCATCGTAAAGTGGACAGAAAATACATGTTGTTGCAAAAAATTAAAGCGATTCGAGAGCTGGTCTTAAACTGCACTTTTCCGAAAATGTGTGTGGGAGGCACCCGAAAGAGTGGGTTGATATGGTCCATATTTTAACCTTATTTAAGTCTAGTAGATATAAATTACGATATGCAAAGTATGGACGGAATCGGTTGCTGCTTCCGAAAATTATAGTTCGCAACATTTTAGCTAAATGTTTTGAACTTTTACAGGGGCGTACCCGAAGAAGTGGGAAGATATGGCTTATCTTCGAACTTGTTCTAAGTTTGAACAAAATATTGCGAGAACCAAATTTCGGTTTCGGTCGTAGGGGGTTTTTAAAACTTCGGGTTATTTTCTTAGGAAGTATG
Organism: Musca autumnalis; assembly: GCF_047663935.1. Lineage (NCBI taxonomy): Eukaryota > Metazoa > Arthropoda > Insecta > Diptera > Muscidae > Musca > Musca autumnalis. Next base: position 40,280 of record NW_027412108.1, read on the forward strand.
GACTTGCCCCGGATAAAATTTGTACTGCCGTAATAGAGGCAGCAAATTCATGTTGTTACAGCAAATCAAATAAAATCGATTCGAGAGCAGGTCTTAAACTGAACTTTTCCGAAAATTTGTGTGGTGGGCCGAAGGAGTGGACCAATAGAGGCCATATTGGAACCTCATCTATGTCTGGTAAAAAGTTCACAATGTGTAAAGTATAGACGAAATCGGTTACTTCCTTTAAGAGTTATCGCTCGCACAATTTGTCCAAACATTTTCTAACTTTTGTGGGGGAGGTACCTGAAGGAGTGGACCGATATGGACAATCTTCGAACTTAGACTAAGTTTGGACCGAATATTACGAAAGCCAAATTTTGGATCAAATCAGTTAATCCGTTCGAGAGTTATCTTTCGCTCCAGCCAGCCAGACGCACAGACGGACGGACATTGCTAAATCGACTCCAAATTGCCTGAAACAGATTTCGTCCAAACATGCTCGGGGCCTAAAACCACTATTTCAATGAGGCACATTTTGCCCGTATGAAACTAAATAAAAAATAAAATAAAAAATATGGAAAATTGGATGCATTACGGACTATTTTTTTCAAGAATATGTAAGATTTCAATGAAATGGAAATCTCTTAGTAGAAACCAGTATTTTTTTGCTTTATGGAAGGCGTTCATGAAATGCAGAAATTTGAACCTTGGCACTATTCCTATAATACAGTAATTTTTTTCTGTGTATGAGTACGAAGGCACAGAGCATGTGTGTTCGACTAAAAATCCGAGGGTTGTGTGTTCAACGCTCACCGCTGGCCGGGTACTTTTGTTAAACAAAGCAAAGAACAGTGGTGGAGCACATGCAAGCACATTTAAGCGTTTATACAACCGTTAATGTTCGTACGCGTGGCCAAGTGTGTAGTCAAATCATGTAGCAAAATCAAATCCAGCAAAAAGCGGAATGAAATATAATAACAATATGATGTGTGTTGAAATCGAAAGCAAATCCCACCTCAAATATTCCAAAAATAGAACTTATGTTTTTTTAGCTTCTTTTTCAACTTCTAGTGGTCGTAGAATAACTAGTTATTCTGTGCGACACGCCTTTGTTGGGTTACTAGGGAGTTTTGTAAGTAGTTACGCCTACCAAAAGGTACTATAAAAATACATTATTTTGGTAGAATTTTCTTGCTGGGATCAGCCGATTCGGTCCAAAAGTTGGCCTTCGTAAGCTTAGTATCACCTAAAATTTTGTCCAAATGTAGTTTAACTTCAAAAATTGTCCATATCGGTCATCACGTTAGGGTACTACATCCACCACCAACGTTCACCATTTTTGTTTAAGTACAGTTTAGTATCGTTCGAAGATCTTTTGGACAGTTTTAAAGATGCTAGTCCTTGATGTCCAGCGATGTTTGGTTTTTCGTGGCGAAGTCCATGATTTCTGACACAGTGCTCCAAAACCTCTAAGTTATGCGGTGACCAACTGAAATGTCTGGTGGGCGCGATATCTATTGAAAACAAATTATCCACCAAATTAAGATCCTCTTCCAAATTGGGCTATGCCGATCCATTCCTTCAGGTACCTCCTTCGCAACAGTTTTGAAATGTACGTCCAAAAAGTGCCACAAAATCTGAAACCCCTAAAACATAATTATGTATCGGGTAAAAGGATTTTGGTTGCTTAGCCGTATTTAATTCGATATTGTCCATGAGAGTATATCTCTGTCGACAAAGTCTACTGATACTTTTTTACTTTGTTTTTTTTTTTTAAGATAGAGCTTTCTAATTTGGTACATAAGTTCTATTACTGCTTGGATATTTGGTATTGCAAATGGGATATCTCGGTAAACGTTTTGATATAAAAAATGTTGCAGTAGCACCCGATTTTCGATATTTAGAAGGTTTTAGCTTCATTATCACACCGAAATGGCTGAAAGTTGTTACTTGGTCTTCGTTGGGGGTATAAAACATTTCCCCAGAATTTTGTCGGTAAATGCCACGCCTTCAGACAGCCTCCATAGAAGGGTACTTCCCGATTTCCATTATTTTGAAGATTGTGGCCTCAATATTCCACCGAAATGACAGGAATTTGGTATTAAGACTTCATTTGGGGTATAAACATTTACATATGAAATTTGTCGGTATATGTCTACGCCTTCATACATCACCCATACGCCGGTACCTCCCGATTTTTGGCATTTGGAATATTGTGTCCTCAATATTCCTCCGAAATGGCTGAAATTTGGTATTTAGTCTTTGTTGTGGCATAAAACTTTCCCCCAGAAATTTATTGGTATAGGTCCACGCCTTAATATAGCCCCCATAGGACTGTACCTCCCGATTTTTCGTATTTTGAAGGTTATGCCTGGCCACAATAATCTATCGAAATGACTGAAATTTGGTATTTCATGGAACGGTATCTCCCGACTTTTGGTATTTTAAAAGGTGTGGCTTCAATATTCCACCGAAATGGCTGAAATTTGGTATTTAGTCCCCCCACAAATTTTTCGGTACAGGTCCACGCCTTCATATTGCACCCATGGAACGGTATCTCCCGATTTTTGGTATTTTGAAGGTTATGACCATAACATCCCACCGAAATAGCTGAAATTTGGTGAAATATTGGAAATATTTCGGAAGAGAATTATCAGTATAGGTTCGTATATACCCCATAGATTTCAATATTGTTTTAAATTTTAGCGATATTATCTTACCGAAATATCGGAAATTGTGTATTTAGTTTTTTTTTTGAGTCTAACTATTTTCCGCCAGAAATTTGTCGGTATATAACGACGGAATTTGGGTATTTTGAACGTTAGCCAGATTGTTTTACCGAAATTGCAGAAATTTGGTATTTCGTCTTCTTCATAAATGAAAGGAACGAAATTGTTAAATTTAACTTTAATACAACTCGTGGTGGAGGGTGTAACAAGTTCACGCCGGACGAAAATAACGCCGTTCTTACTTGTTTTTTAACGATTTTGGTTCAATATCTCAGGATCTTTTGTATGTGAAGAACTGCACCGATATAGCCCATATTCCATCTTGATATTTGTCTTAGGAAATTTTATGATGTGTAGACATCGGATTTTGCATATTTGTAATTTTTTAATAATAAAGATACGAAGATTCTGATTGGACCAAAATTCGTTTCAAAGAAATCTAAATTCAATGGCAGGGTCATATTTTGTATTTATTTTGCATATTTGCATATTTTGCATATACACAAAATATGCAAAAAATATGCAAAATATGCAAAAAATATGCAAAAAATATGCAAAATATGCAAAAAATATGCAGAATATGCAAAAAATATGCAAAATATGCAAACAGTTTTTGGCCGAAAATCGTCATGAAAGTCGTAAAATTGACAATTAATGTTGGGAAAAATCATCAAAGTGTCCTAAATTAAAATTGTTGGCCGTTTAACGTCGCTTTTTTAGCAGATTATTATGCTATTGAGACCCCTTACCACAGTGTGGATATAAAAACATGGTTATATGTATATTGTAATGCCGTTTTTTTTATTATCAACCTACTAAAATATAAAATTTGTTAAATTGTCAAATATTTTATTTAAAATTCAATATTTTCTTTGTCTTAATTTGTTGCATTAGTGTGGCATTAACTCAAAGGGAAATTGTTTAGTTTGGTTAGATTTTAAGATTGTTAAAGTTTGTGAAACGGTTAAAACTATTTGCCCGTGCTATGCATTAAATGCCATACTATTCTTAATATTTCTTGCCGAACAACGAAATACGTAAGTAGTACTGAATTCAAGATAATAAAGTCATTGTCCCGAAAACGCCTTAGGGTGAAAATGGAGTCTATTGTGAAAAAACCCTTTTTACAGTGTTTTATTTAACTTGTTTTGGTGTCTGTTTAGTTCAAATCTAGTAACTTATTTTCCGCATAGTTGTAGTTGACCAATGAACTAAAACTTTGCACACTTTTCAGACTTGGAGCCCCCATATAGCGGTACCACCCGATAAAAGTATAAGGATTCTGTTTACATTTTTAGGCCGAATTGGCTATAAATGCCGAAAAGTTAAAAATAAAAAATAGTTAAAAAAATAAGTTACAGTGTTTTATTTATAAATGCACTTAAAACTAGAAAATAATTTTTAATAATTAAATCTCTCAAATAAAACGCTTGCATTTGAATTAAAAATTGTGGCAATATTAAACGGCAAGCGTTTTATTTGAGGAAATCCATCTTTAAAAATTATGTTCTAGTTTAAATTGCTTTTATAAATAAAACTTTGTAACTTCATTTAACTATTTTTTATTTCTTCCTATATTATAAATTTTTGCGAATGAAAACAAATGTCTTTTACATTTTGTTCATATTTAAATTTATTTAAGGGATTTTGGAGACATCTGGGTAAAGATGACTTGGTGATGAACTCGACTCCTTGCTCTGCTATGTCGTTCACACCTTTCAAGTTGTTTAACATCCTTTACCCTTCTTGGTAATTGATGTTCTGCGGTCAAGTTGCAGGATCTTTTCCAAGAAATTCGGAGTTAATGCTTAATCTCTTGAACAAGAGGTAAGTATACCCTATAATTACGCCTGGTAGACTTTTTCTGGAAATTTCGGCAGTTGTTCTTTTGTTAGTTTGGCTTTTTCCATCTTCTTCTGCTTTGGCTCTTCGCATTTGGCTCTTTACGGTGGTTTGCACTATCAGATCAGGCCAACAAGTTCAGGACTAAGATGCCACAGATGATTTATCATTTTGTTATTTCCTTTATCGTATTTCAATAAATCTTCAATCCGGTTTAGGTCTTTTTTGGACCTACAAATATTTCTGAATTTCGTATTCACTATTTGTTGTATTTAACTCAATCTATTGCCTCTAATCCTTTTCAACCTATTGATTATGTTTACCCAATCCATCCAATATTATATCTACATAAACATTATCTTGTTCATTATACGTTTTGTAAAATCAATAACCCACACTCTCATTTATAACACTCAGTTGTTGTCGTTTAATACAAAATAAATAAACAATATAAAAAACGTTCTGGGCGCGTTAAACCAGGCTCGAAAGATGAAAACACAAAGTGCTTCTACGACCTCTTGTTCTTGGGAAGTCAGCTGGGAAGTAGTCTTAAAACATTCTCGCCTACATCGAACTTGGACTTCTCAATCGCAGACTATTCTTATAGAAATCGCTTGAATATGTTTGGTTGATGTCCGGATGTGCTGCCAAACTTGCAGTCAAAAATCCCTCTCAACAATACTTCTTATAAGTCTGTACGCAGGTACAGAAGCTCTCGACTTAACATCTGCTCAAGCTGGTAAGACCCCATTATTCTAGGCATTCGTACACTGCTAAGTCTTGTTTCTCCCCTGAGCTACTGTCAGTTTCAGGAACGCCCAGGAGTTGTTTTTTACCCCCATAGCAGATGATACCAGAACAGCAACCCGTTCTTTCTGCACTGTTTTGGGAATACCTGGTAATAGTTTTCCATGCCAGTGCACGCAAATAGCCTTGTTTTGGGGTATCTTCCTTGAAGTTGTTGCGAGTATTTTTCACTGTTTATTCTCCGGAATAAACGGATAAAGCTTCTAAAGATTTTATAGTTGTTGCGGTCCTCTCCGAGAGCTTCTACTGTAGATAAAATGATACAACTAACGTTCCTATAGGACACTTTACAGGGATCCAGCAGCAATGACATTTTCATGGTTAGGAGTTCTAGTTGAAGCCGCGCTTGATCATTTTCGGGACAGATGGTTCTTCAGATTCTGCGAAGCGTTTAGCATTAAAAGAAGACCTAGACCTCATTGAAAATCTGTTGAAATACGAAAACACAGACAGAAAAGGAAATAAAAAAATGATAAATCGCCTGTGATATCTTAGTCCTGAACTTGTTGGCTTGGCATTGTTTGATCCGACAGTGCAAAACACCGTAAAGAATCAAATGGCGACAAATATCTTAACAAAGCGAAGATGGAAACTTCTCCGGAAATAGAAAAGAACAACTGTTCGAAATTCATAAAAAAGTCACATTAACTCCGAGTCGAGCTCACCACAGATTACAACCAATTAATTACAAAGGACGAACAATTAAAACAATGCGTTCTCCAAGTAGTCGGCTATACCCAGATAGGCTCCATTTTCGCCCTAAGGCGTACGTAGTCACGTTAATCGGGACACTGGCTTTCTATCTCGAATTCAGTAATACTTACGCATTTTGTTTTTGAATAAAAAGAAAACAGAGTGGCCTTTAATTTAATGTATAATACGGGCAAATAGCTTTAACCGTTCCACAGATTGGGTCGCCGAGAGAGACGAGATTTTCATAACTTCGAGTCTCCAGTAGCACGTGTTCACTTATTCCAATGGTGCTCAATTGGCAATCTTACATCTATATAAAATCTAATCTAAGTAAACAGCTGAGGCGGCACCCCCGCCTTAAAAAAATCCGACATCGATTTCTTCCCTTTGTGTTAAAACCAGCCTAAAGCTAAAAATTTAGACAAAGAAAATATTGAATTTACATAAAATGATTGATATTTTATCAAATTTAATATTTTTGCATAGTTTAACAATAAAAAATAGTATTACAATCAATGAACGGAAACAAACAAAACGATTCCCGTACCAATCACACAAAGCCACAAACTTTTCAGCTTCTCTGTATCGTTTTATTCTCACAACCAAAACAAAAACACAAACTTTTCAATGTAAAAAGATGGAAACTGTACGATTGCTGTAATGTAACTTCGGCTATGCTTTGCCGAGTTGTTTCATTCACCACCGAAACGACAAGTATTTTTGGGAAACGTTTGCCGTGCGTATTGTCAATGGCACACTCAGACACACACACACACATGTGATTGCTTAACAACCCTATAAGTAGACAGCGGAATTTTATGCAACCCCTATTTTTGGTCCGATTCATGTCAAATTTTGGGACTGGGCATATTTTTGGCTTCTGATTACATTGCAATCGAAACATATGACATATGCAAAATTATGCAAAATGCATAAATTTTTGCATATGCAAAATTTATGCATTTTACATATTTTCTTATGCAACAAATATTTCAATAATAGGTACAAAAATGTCTATGTGTACAATTTTTCTGTTTAAAATTCTCTTCAGACAAGTCAATAAAATAGAGAAATGTATAACCACAGCCACAACCTTCAAAATACCGAAAATCGGGAGGTATCGTTCTATGGGGGCTATATGAAGGCCTGAACCTAAGCCCACAAATTTTAGGTGGAAAGTTTTATACCCCCAACGAAGACTTAATACCGAATTTCAGCCATTTTGGAGGGATATTGAGGGCACATCCTTCAAAATACCAGAAATCGGGAGGTACCGTTCTATGGGGGCTATATGAAGACGTGGACCTATACCAACAAATTTCAGGTGAAAAGTTTTATACCCACAACGAAGACAAAATGATAAATTTCAGCCATTTCGGTGGGATATTGAGGCCACAACCTTCAAAATACCGAAAATCGGGCGGTACCATTCTATGGGGGCTATATGAAGACGTGGACCAACACCAATAAATTTCAGTTGGAAAGTTGTATACCCACAACGAAGACTTAATACCGAATTTCAGCCATTTCGGGTGAATATTGAGGGCACATCCTTCAAAATACCACAAATTCTGAGGTACCGTTCTACGGGGGCTATATGAAGACGTGGACCTATACCGAAAAAATTCTGGGAGAAAGTTTAATACTGCAAATGAAGACTAAGTACTAAATTTCAGCCATTTCGGTGCAATATTAAGGCCACAACCTTCAAAATGCCAAAAATCGGGAGGTACCGTTCTATGGGGGCTATATGAAGATGTGGACCTATACCGTCAAATTTCAGGTGGAAAGTTTTATACCCACAACGAAGACAAAATGCCAAATTTCAGTCATTGCGGTAGGATATTGAGGCCACAACCTTAAAAATACCGAAAATCGGGAGGTACCATTCTATGGGGGCTATATGAAGACGTGGACCTATGCCGACAAATTTCAGGTGGAATGTTTTATACCCCCAACGAAGACTAAATACCAATTTTCAGTCATTTCGGTGGGATATTAAGGCTAAAATTTTAAAAATACCGAATATCGGTAGGTACCGTTCTATGGGGCCTATATGAAGACGTGGACCTATGCGGACAGATTTCAGTTCTAAAGTTGCATACCCCTAACGAAGACTTAATACCAAATTTCCGCCATTTTGGTAGGATATTTTGACCACAAATCCTTGAATATATTTTTGCATATGGTTTTGCATATGCTTTTTTTATGCAGATATGTACAAATATGTCAAAATATGCACGATATGCAGAATATGCAAAATATGCAAAAATTTCTGGGCCTAATTCGTTTTAATTTGTAATAAAACGAGTTTCTGTCTAATCAGATTTTCTCTACGACCATCCTAACCATATATGCATTTGCATAGGATTCCGCAGTCTACCTATAAGTTAGCATCAGCATACCACAGTGAACACAGTGAATTTTATCAACCACCAAACGTTTTTGATTTATTCACATGTGTTTAGTACTATTCCGTTTTCTATCTGCTCTTGTGGAGTTGAGTACTTTTCGCTTTTCGTTTTGTTCGTACTCACGAATGTAAACAAAACAAAACTAAACAGCGAGCTCGGCCAACGTGGGTTATGTTTCGTTTTGTATTGTTCCTATGGAAAATACGAAACGAAACGATTGGAAATGTTATTTAAAGTATTTTTACGTACGCTGATTACAATACCATATACCTTACACCACACCGTCGTAATAGGCATCAACAACATAATAATCTGCTAAAAAATCGACGTTAAATGGCTAACAGTCTTAATTTAGGACACTTTAAAGCTTTTTTGATGACTTTAATTGTAAATTTTACGACTTTCATGACGATTTTCGGGCAAAAACTGTTTGCATATTTTGCATATTTTTTGCATATTCTGCATATTTTTTTTGCATATTTTGCATATTTTTTGCATATTTTGCATATTTTTTTTTGCATATTTTGCATATTTTTTGCATATTTTGCATATTTTTTGGCATATTTTTTGCATATATTTTGCATATTTTTTGCATATTTTTGATATGACCCCAAATATCGAAAAATTGACCCTTAAAACGCCTAGATCCAAAATTTGAGTCCAATCAGATAAGAAATAAAAAACATGCAAAAATCCGATGTCTAATGATGTGCAATATTTGGACCAAATCAATTACCGTTACTCGCACCATTTTAGCATTTCTTAACTTTTGTGGGGCTACCCAAGGAATGGACCGATAATGCCCATTTTCGAACTTAAACTCAGTTAGGTAGAAATATTAGGATGTTCAAAATTTACAAAAATTTGGACCCAAAGCCAGAACGGACGGACAAGGCTAAATTGACTCACAATTGCCTCAGCCTAATGGCTGATTGTATAAAAAATCGCGGCGAACTTGTTTCGACTTTATGGAAGCGGTACCTGAAGGAGTGGATCGATGCTTACATTCGAACTTTATCTAAGATTCGTAGAAATATTACGATATACTCAGTTTGGACCAACGCAGTATCCAGTTCGAAAGTAGTCGAGCGCACCAGCTGCCACTACACATGATGACCGTAGAGGTTTTTACAGCTTTTGGACCATTTTCTCAAGCAGTAAACCCATGACCCTGAAAAAACTTGTACCGTCGCACAGTGTCCGATTTTCCGAAAAACCTGTCCAAAATTCTAAAAATGAATGGATTTTGACCTTACCTTTGGTTCTTATGTTTTTCGGGCCGCTGATTACATTTTTGATATTATTTAACCCTCAGGCGGTCTTTTAAGGGGTCTTTTTGGTCCCTCCTCCTATAAAATGTGATCTTATCGGATTCTTCGCCATCAATTTTTACTATATGTCCTAGAATACACCAAAACTCTATATCTTACCTTAACTCCAGAAATATGCAAATTAGAAAAACATTTTAGGGTTAATGTCGTACTTCATCAAAGTTTTGGCAAAATTGTCATACAAAGTATCATTTTAGAAGAATGGCGTCAAAGACAAAAATGTTCTCAGCCAAATTTCACTATAACTCACCAAAGAAATGAAATCTCTGTTTGCATTTCATACCAAGGAAATATCGGTATCAATTTTGACAAAAAACCAAGAAACTTAAAAAGGGGTGCAAGCTTCCACAATTTCTATAGTTTTGGAAATATTTGAGTTAAGATCACTTGGAATCCCTGCACTTTAGGTGTATAATGTCTTTGGCAACTCTACTGACAAGAATGCAAGGAATATTTGTCTTAAAAATATTAACCCTCGTGCGAGTCATAAAAGGGGTACTTTTGGTCCCTTTTTCCACAAATCTTTAAAATCTCCTATAAAATGTGGTCGGATCAGATCAAAATATTCTAGAAATTTGTTCGCCATAAAAATTTACTATAGGTCTTAAAATATATTAAAACTCTAAATTATGCCCAAACGCCACAAAGTGACCCTATACTATATTCTGACATTCTGAATGAAAGAAAATCTGTATATACCTGCAAGACAAAATATCACAATAAAACGAAAAGTGCAAATATGTGCAGGATGTTTCGATAGAAATTGGTAAAAACCCCTTCCTTTTTTTATGAAATGATAAATTACGCGGCCCAACTCGATCTTACTCACAACTATTTTCATAATTTATTGTGAAAATTGATCTTGAAAAAAATTAACAAGTACGGACATCAATTATTAAAGAACGCACAATTCATTGGCGACACTGAACATCTTAAATACGTTTCACATACATTTCATTACAATTACAAAAAGAAAATATTTAATAACCGGAAGATACCAAGCAACGGTCCTGACCGGTTTTAACATGACAAAGCCCAGGATTTATCTTGGTCCCTCTTTCATCTTAAGTGGACACTGACTTCTTGTGGTGTCACCTGGGGAACTGCCTTTAACACCCGTTAAAGGTAGTGAGCTAACATGTGCCGCGCGTTCACCCATAAGAACGTTAAAAACTTGGGTTTGGGCGTCGGGTTAGTAACCCCCCCCCCCCCCCCCAAGAAAAAACATCCTACTATGAAAAAACGAAAGAAAAGAAAAACAACCCCCTCTAAAGTTGACGAACCCCGCAAACGTTTTAAGGACCATGATCTGCGAATCTGCACCTGGAATGTTCGCACTCTTTATAGAGAAGGTGCAGTCTTCGCATTGGCAGACGTACTTGAAAAGTACAAGCCATCGTATTTCCTGTATGGCAGTAATATCGGCCTTGTACTTTGGGAAAGGCGTCACAACAACACCTAAAGGTGACGCACTGTATTATAGCTGTCATGACGTAAAGCATGAGTTTGGTTGCGGATTTGTAGTTAGTCGGAGACTAAAACATCTGGTATCCAGCTTCACTCCAGTGAATGAAAGACTTGCTGCAATTCGAATAAAAGCTAAATTCTTCAACATCAGCTTTATTTTCGCTCATGGTCCCACTGAAGAAAAGGACGAACAGACCAAAGATATATTTTACGAGCGCTTAGAAGAAACATATGACAGTTGCCCTGCCCATGACATTAAAATCATTCTAGGCTATTTTAATGCCAAAATTGGAAAGGAGAATATCTTTGGCCCAACATTTGGGAAATTCGGCCTCCACAGTGAAACGTCTGACAGTGGTATGAGACTGATAGACTTTGCAGCTGCTAAAAACATGGTAGTTAGCAGTACCAGATTTAATCATCTCGATATTCATAAGGGCACCTGGCTGTCTCCAGATCAGAAAACAAGAAATCAAATTGATCATGTTGTGATAGATGGAAGACATTCATCGATCGTGTTGGATGTACGATCGTTCCGAGGCGCAAACATTGATTCGGACCACTACCTTGTTGCAGCAAAGGTACGCACCCGCTTAAACGTAGCAAACAAAGTACGTTGCAATCACAACAGATAGCCACAGGATATTCCACTCAACTAGCCCAATTGCTTAATCAAAGCACTCCTCATCCCGATAATATATCAGCGCAATGGCAATGGCAGCATGGAGTGGGCAATCCACTCCATGCAAACAGCCGCAAAATCCATACTTGGATACCAGACGCCTCCACCAAGGAATCCATGGTATGATCAGGAGTGTCGTGCTGCCACCGAAGAGAAAAATGCGGCTTATAGGGCTACTATACAATCCGTAGCAACGCGTAGCGCACGAGAGAGATACTGGGAGAAAAGGAGAGAGGAGAAACGTCTTTTCCGCAGGAAAAAGAGAGAGATGGAAAAGCGGGAGGGTGAAAAAATCGAGATGTACAGGAGCCAGAATGAAGTCCGAAAATTCTACCAAAGAGTCAAGCATCAAACTGATGGCTTTGGTACAGGCACATCCTCCTGTAGAGACCAGCAAGGTAATTTTGTAACTGATACAGATAGTGTACTCAGGATATGGAAAGAACATTTTTCAAAACTGTTGGTATCCAATAGCATCGAAGACGACGAAGATACCACAGTCCCAATCCCAGAAGATGCTATTGAATGTATACCGCCCAGCCAAGATGAGGTAAAGACAGCAATAAATCGGCTGAAGAATAATAAGGCAGCAGGAGCCGATGGCTTACCAGCCGAGCTGTTCAAAACCGGAGGCGACACGCTGATAAGGTGTATTCATCAGCTAGTTAGCACCATCTGGCAGGAAGAACGAGTACCCGACGATTGGAACCTGAGTATCCTGTGCCCCGTCCACAAGAAGGGAGATAAGACTGTATGCTCTAACTATAGGGGCATAAGTCTACTCCCTATTGCCTACAAGATCTTGTCAGGGATATTGTGCGAACGACTAAAGCCTATGGTCAACGAGATAATTGGACCATACCAATGCGGCTTTAGACCTGGCAAGTCCACCATTGACCAGATATTTACCCTGCGGCAAATCCTGGAGAAGACCCAAGAGATGCAGATCGACACCTACCACCTTTTTGTCGATTATAAAGCAGCCTTCGACAGCCCGCTGTGTTCAAAGGTATTCCAAGCCATGTCTGAATTTGGTATACCCGCAAAGCTCATCCGGCTTTGCAGAATGACTTTAACTGACACGAGGTCCTCAGTTAAAATAGGAAAGAACCTCTCCGAAGAGTTTGGTACCAAAAGAGGTTTCAGACAAGGAGACAGCCTTTCGTGTGATCTCTTTAACATCCTGCTGGAAAAGGTTATACGAGAGGCAAACGTCAAAAGAAGTGGCACAATCTACACCAATAGTCACATGTTACTTGCTTATGCTGATGATATAGACATCATAGGCCGATCAGTAAAAGAAGTAACTGATACCTTTATGAAGGTCGAAGGAGAATCTGCTAAAGTGGGTCTGGCGGTAAACGGTGAGAAGACCAAGTTGATGGTGTCGACGCGCAATGCGTCCATTGAGCTCGACCGACTGTGGAAGTTGGTTCCTATAATATTGAGGTAGTAAAAGACTTCGTCTACCTCGGCACCTCCGTAAACATAACAAACGACATCAGTTGTGAAATAAAAAGAAGAATTATATTGGCCAACAGATGCTACTTTGGTTAAGTAAGCAGTTCAAAAACAAAGCCACATCTCGTCAAACAAAAATAACGCTCTACAAAACACTGATACTACCCGTGCTGATGTATGGCTCCGAAGCCTTGGTACTTGCGCAAGCAGACATGGCAGTGCTTGGTGTGTTTGAGAGAAAAATTCTTCGAAAGATCTACGGACCAATCTGCGTTGACGGTGAATATCGACGTCGCATGAACCACGAGCTGTATCTGCATACAACGACATCAATATTGTTAAACGTATCGAGATGCAGCGATTGCGTTGGCTAGGCCATATCATAAGAATGAGCGATGATGACCCCGCTAAAAAGGTGTATAAACACGGACCGCTTGGCGGTGCACGCAGAATTGGCAGGCCAAGGAATAGATGGCGCAAACAAGTGGATAATGAGATGAAAAAGCGCGGTATTCCAGAAAGCGAAGCAACAAATAGAGAGAATTGGAGATCTTTTCTTAGTTCGGCCTATAGAACAAATGTTCTGTAATGGGCCAGCTAAGTAAGTAAGTAAGTTGTTTATTTTGCATATTATCATAGATTTATAAACAACTTAAATATTGAAAAAAAAAATAAAAAATAAAATTCCAAATAGGGTCACTTCGACCTGCTTTTATACCCACTTATTAAACAAGAAATGTATATATTTTTCATAACTACACGCACTGGGATCCTATAAACCATATCTGACCCTTTTTAGTGTAAATTGATAAATTTTTTTCGATTTTTGGCCAGGTTTTTTGGAAAATCGGACACTGTGCGTCGTAAGGGAAACAGCGAATACTAGTTGTTGCAAAAAATCAAAGATAGTCGAAAGCATGTCTTAAACTGCACTTTACCGATATAGTCCACATTCGAAATATGTCTTATAGAAATATTACGATGTCCAAATCTGGACCAAATCGCTTACTGCCTTCAAAAGTTATTGTGTCCACCATTTCTGCGAAATAAAAGGCTTCTGCACAGGGGTAGTAGTGCAGGGTAAATGGTCGACCCCGTCCGGCTATAGTTTTATCTTACTTGTTTTCATCTAACCCCGTTTATTATTTAGTCTTCAAATAAATACTTATGCAGAAAGTAATTATGTCCATGTCACACACACACTACGAAACATTTACCTGTCTTGCATTACAATTTTTAGGCTAAGTGACAAGAAAGTGTCAATAAGTTGAACTTAATAGACATTTAATTGTTTTGACATTTCAGTTATTAACATTTAGTTATTAAGTATTAATGTTGGTGGTTTGAATACAAATTTCGACTGAACACCACATGCATATGTTGCAGACAATATTCAATCTATTGTCTCACACAGTTTGAAACATTATCTCAAAAACAAACAAGAAATAAAATTCTTCTCATATAAGTTTTTGCAAATGAAATATGTTATGAAGGTGTATTAATGTATGTTCAAATGTATTTGTTATAAAGTATTCAATAATAAGTTTTCATTTTTGTTTGTTCAATTCATATTTGCTCCGACTTATTTGCTTGACTGCACTTTGAAAGAGAGTTTTGTTCTGGAATTGAATTGAAAACGCTGACAAACATATTGACACAAGAAGAAAGTTTTCAATAAAAACGTATCATCTTCTTGTTCTTCTTCTCATTTTTTTCTCTCCGTGTGTTTTGCATTTGACAACAGATGTGAAACGTGAGTGTCATACAAATTTTTGTTAAAACAATTGTTACAAGGACAACAAGTCTATTAGCAAAAGGAAACGAAACGAACGAGAATATTTGCGATGTGATTTGAATAAATTTTAAAGTTGATTAAAATGACAACAACTTGCATGAATGTGCATGTGTGTTTGTGTGTGTGTGTGTGTCTGCGTAAATTGCCATATAATTAATTCTATTAACTGGAAGTTGACAGATTGACCTTCAATGAACAATTAGTTAATATTTTCAAAATCAGAATTATTAATTTGTGTAAAAAATTAAATGACAACATAATAATCACGGAATGTGAATGTGAATGTAAAGGCACATAAAGAACGTGCTTATGTCGTCGGTGTCATGCTTAAGCGTTCCACACTCCATTTTAGACTTTTTGAGATATAGGTGGTTTCTAGGGTTTTCGTTTATGCTCTTTTAGAATAGAAATATCTGCTCTAGTTTCCGAGATATCTACATTTTGACGAGGAAGCATACGTTTTTTCCAGGTATAAAATTAATATTTTAATAACCTACATGTTTAAAAATGCATTTAAAAAATCAGAATTTTAATTTTCGATTTAGAATTTATTGAGACAAATATGTGGTGTTTTTATACCCTCCACCATAGTATGGAGGGGGATATTAAATTTTTTATTCCGTTTGTAATTAATTGAATTGTAACTGAATTGATTGAGCTACTAGTAGCCTGTTTATATTATATTTTTTGCAGGATTAACCTTCTTAATGAGGATTTATTTGACGTATACGCAAAGGATTTGACATTTAAACCCAGTGGGCTTGTTAAATCAGTGTATATATATATAAGCGTACTATTACTTTAAATAGATAACATCGTTTTTTTAATTTCTGAAAAATATTTATTTTGAAAACGGATACTGCCATGGATACGAACAATAAAAATATAAATAAATTCAAAAGAATTTCTTTTGAAATTACCAAAAGGCTTACATACCCACATACATTCAGAAACAAGCCAATAACAGTGGCAGCATGCCGGCAACCTGGAAAATATAGAAAGACACACAAATGAATAAATGTAGAAATAGAAACCGAAAAGGAAAAGTAAACTGAAAACAAATCGAATAAAAGAAAATTTACATTCGGTGCTAAATCATGCAAATGCATAGATTCTAAGAGAGCTGCTCTGGAGCAGATTTGCAAATGAATGCTTGACTGCCCGCTTCAATGATTGTTTTTTTAGCCCCATATCAATGGATGGCAAATGGGTACAGTAGGGAAGTGCACTATTCCCCTAGTGGTTGCTACTTCTAAAAAAAGAAATACCTACAGACATACATTCATATGCACATATAAAATAATGAAACACAGAGACCGCAACAAAACCTTTTGAACTGAAATTGTCTAGAATATTTATCTGTGGGGCTGCCATAATGGTGGCAATAACACCAGCAGCCAAAGAAGAGATGAAGCAAAAGAAAATATGTATTTGTTTTGCGGAAATGTATTTTTCTTTTGTAGCAAAAGTGTTTGCTTTGTATCAAATACACGTAATGGTTGTGGTGCTGGTAGACTCGGTTGCAGCTACTTCCTTTTTCTTCTATTTTTTTCATGCCCTGTAATTTCTTTGTGAGTTTAGTTTTCTATAGATTTTTTTTTTATTTGGAAAATATCTGAGTATGTTTAAATGTTCGTATGACTTTGTTTTTTCTCTCTCTCGTTTTTTTTCTAGTTTGGTTTGCATTGAACAAGAAAAAAATATACAAAACTATATTTTTAGGTAGGTTATGTAAATAAAACGTAAATGTCTTTGATACAAAAAGTTAAATGAAGGTAAATAAGTTGCCTTTGTATTGTTAAGTTATTCCTGTAACAAATTTTGAGGAAATGTGAAAATGAAAGGAATAGGAAATTGTATTACATTTTTAAAGGGAAGGAAGAACGGAAATTGTTATAAAAAATTAAACATTTTACGATACCAACCGTGAAAGGGGGATCGTCATATTTCATTCAGTGGTCGATTGCAAGGACGTCAAATTGATCAACGGTTTTCCATAAACTTGCCATTGTTGGTAACCCTGCAAAGTTATAAGACAATGTAAGATAAATCTTACTTATTACCATCGAAAATCATGCCACGAACCTGTCAATATCAACTGAAGTTTTGCATGTTATATATAAATTTTTGTAAAAAATGCGATTGTTGACTGCTAATCCGAAGGCACAGTGGAACATTTGACCCGAAGGCCCTGTTTATGTATCAGATACCACAACTTAAAGGGAGCCCTGAGAAATAATTTCTAACATAATGACACCGAGGTGCAAGTTGGCGAATTTATAACAGCGTTTTGTTCCAACCCGTGTAGCTAACTCCCAGCAGTAGTGAGTTCCCAATTAACCCCCGTCCCTGCAAGCAAACCCTATCGAGGAAGTGACTTAGGCGTGTCGTCCAGGGCGATGAAAACAGTAGCGGCGATGGTAACAGAAGTAACCCTGAAGTCACCTTCGTTGTGAAGAAATGAACCACGCCGGCGTGTCATCTTGGAAGTCAATCCAGCGACACTTCTAGAAGATCATTTCTACGATAATTCTAGAAATTAAAAAAAAATATTTATTTTCTATTTATTTTTATTTAAATTTTTTATTTTAATTTTTTTTTATTTTTCTTCTCTTTTAGAGAAATTATTCTTTGCAATGTTCTGTTGCCTGACTTCAGAGCGCAAAGCGAGTATGCTTACCACTGCAACAAGCCTCATATAATTATCAGATAGAAAACGTTCTATATTTGTTCAAATGTGTTGAATCATTAAATAAATGTAAACAATCGCCTTGGTAGTTACTCAGAAGTCACTCCGAAGTGTCGGCATATGCGATAAAACGTAATCACAATAAGGCTATAGAAATTGTTTGTGTAATTCACCGACGATCTTCCTTGGCGTGTCTCGGGAGTGAACTCTTAGGCGAGGGAGTGCGAAACTCACTTCCATTTGCTGGCAAGGGTTTGTGAAATACTTGAGTGAAGTCTTGGTAGTAGTTGTTGTCTTATGTTGTTGTTGTTGTAACAGTGTTTTTGTTATGTTTATTTGTTCGTTCCTCTGTTCAATCTGGCTCTGGGTCTTTCTCCAGTTCCAGAAAAGTGGCTGCTTCGATGGGATGTAGCCACAGATCCACTGCAGTTAGATAGGTAGGTTTGGCGGGGCAGTTAAAAAGGTGTTGTGTGTCGTGCGGGCCCATGCCGCATACTTGGCAGATGATGAGGCGACTCCTAGCCTCATCACTACAATGCAGCCCAAGAAAACCTAAGGAAAACCCAAGAACGAAAACACGCGGGTGATGTATCTTCTTCGATGGTTCGAAAGAAACTCAAATTTTATTTACTATTCTACAAAATATTTACAACTCTTAAAACTAACACACACAGACAATACATTTAGTAATGTACGCTGTGTACATAAATACATCATGCACACCACGCACACACTGCGTTGCGGGTGATAAGAAACATACACTATTTTATTACCGACCCTTTCTATTTATGGCCGACATCTGTTATGTGTAAAGATAGCACATTGGTGCGTTGACTAAAATCTACCTGACACCATTAAAAACAATTCTATAAAATTGTCCATACTCCCCGCCGTGAAAAGATCCTAATCTTTTAACAATTGTATGTATTAGTATCTTATCTTTTACAAACTAAATTTTTTTTAGTAATATTGCAATTACATTTAATTTTGTAACTGCTGAAGGCATTACTTATATTCTAAAACTAATTATATGAATGCAACAATTATTATAACTTAATTCTAGGTGATGGCACCCAACACCTTCAGCAACCAGCTCGGACGGGGACTTCTTTTCCATTGCTTAATTACGTGGTAAATCCATTTTCTTCGTAGAGGATAACCTGAAACATTGCTAGCGTCAGCTCTGGTTGTGCGATAACCGGTAACTTCTTCATTGGCATTAAACATCGATGCCTTTTTGCTAGCGCCACCTTGTATTTCTTGTGACTTCATAACCATGTGGATCGGAGGTTCATCTGTTGCACTAACTCTCAATTTGTTGATATCACCCTCAATGGTGCCTGAGCGATGGAAATTGACGTCATTCTCTTTGTCATTGGCATTAGTTTTAAATTGGACACCACCGATATGTACTTCTTTAGTACCTTTCTTCAGTACCATTTCTTCAAAATCACTTTGGGAAATTTCGATGTGATCTTTCTCCCTGCTGGGTTGACTCATATCTTCTACGTCACACAGTAATTTGTTGTACATAGCACTTTCTTCTTGTAGTTGTTGTTGTGCCATTCCATTTCGTAGACGTCGCAATTCATCTTCCAGATTTACTACCTCAGCAGCATGGCATGTCCGTTCCTGTTGGATCAATTCCTCCAAATCACGATTACGGGTATTCAATGCAGCATTTGTAGCTTCCAACTCATTAATGCGACTATTCAAGCTATGATTGGCTTCTGCTTGAAGACTATTAATCTCTTGTGGGTACATCATTTCAAGTTTGCGCATTTGTTCTTCGTGTTGTTCACGCAACTGTTGTAACACTGCACTGATTTCAGCTTGGTGGCGAGAATGTATTTCATCAATTTCTCGCAAATGACTTTGCTCCTTAAACGTGAGTTCTTCGCGTAGTCTCTGAATGCGGTTTTGCAAATCCGTACGGATCATGGATTCAGCGTTTAAATATTTACGAGCTTCGTCCAATTGTTGTCGTAGACACTCCGATTCTTTCTGCACTTCACAAAGATTTTCCACAGCCTTTTCCTTTTCAGCATAAGCAGCATTGTATTTGACGGTAACGTCAGTGACCTGTGACTCATACATGCGAGCCTTTTCTTCAGCAAGTCGGCAGTCCTTGATTTGTTGATCCAATTTGGACTTAAATTGCTCATTTTCTTCACGTAATCGATTTGTTTCACTTTTTAATTTTCGCGAAACATCCTCGCACGCGTTTTCATTCTCAGTTTTCGAGCTCCTAACAACTTCCTGTGTAGGCCCTAAACTACCTGAGAACTGTGCCTCATAATTTATGTTCACCTTTTTTGGTGCTACTCTTGAAATGTTCCCACTTCTTACTATTTGGTAACAAATTTGCAGATAATGGTAATGACTTGTGTAGTCACCCTCTATCCCTACTACCTCCAAATATCGCACGTAATGTGACAATAATGACTGATAACTCTTTTCTAAGTCTTTTGTTCTTGAGAAAAGAGCTTTTCTAATCTCCCCCCAAAAATCAAAAGAAGCATCTACTAAATTAATTGTTTCCCTAATATTTGGCGGTCCTGTTTGGAGCAGTCCGGATTTCTTTCCACACTGTTCTGATGAACTTAAGCTGTTCACCTCAGCTATAAAGTCTACATTATGTAGACGTGGCACTTCTATAGGCACAAACAACCCCATAGCTTCCATGTTTTCCTCTATGCTTTTAACGGCATATTGCACTCCCACAGCGAATATGCAATGATCGTATGGTACTTTTTCCATACGTCGGAGCTCCCTTTCGTTACCTAAAAAGTCCGTTCTTGCTTCCGCGAAAGAACTAACTATTTTGGAACACTTTTCCTTAATTTCCTTGGCTACACTTGTTTGAGCAATTTTGCATATTTGCAAATCAATGGACACTATATACTCGCCCAACATCCTTTGATGTTGGATGAATTCTTCAAAATTCATTTTTTCGAGATACACTTCTTGTCGCTTTATTTATTTTTAGATATAAAATTGGCCTTACACACTCTTTGCTTTGAGTGTGCGCCTTTTATACAGACGGATAACCTAACGAGGTTTCTTTTTAACCTACGTGCCTACCTCGTCTCTAAAATAGTGAATAAATCCGCCGCAGTATTCTTTTACACTACGCGAACTATCACTTTATACCGACTAAGCCTAACATAGTCACTTTTTAACTACGCGCCTAATACTTTTTGCACTACAACACTTCACTAAAATGCTAGCCTTTCACGTCACTACTACTACGCGATCTATTTCGTGTCTATACTACACACGAAATAATCACTTTGGGGTCACCAAATGATGAGGCGACTCCTAGCCTCATCACTACAATGCAGCCCAAGAAAACCTAAGGAAAAACCCAAGAACGAAAACACGCGGGTGATGTATCTTCTTCGATGGTTCGAAAGAAACTCAAATTTTATTTACTATTCTACAAAATATTTACAACTCTTAAAACTAACACACACAGACAATACATTTAGTAATGTACGCTGTGTACATAAATACATCATGCACACCACGCACACACTGCGTTGCGGGTGATAAGAAACATACACTATTTTATTACCGACCCTTTCTATTTATGGCCGACATCTGTTATGTGTAAAGATAGCACATTGGTGCGTTGACTAAAATCTACCTGACACCATTAAAAACAATTCTATAAAATTGTCCAGCAGATGTTTTGCACGGCGCGATCGATTTCCGCCCAATACGAATTTAGGCGACTGCAATATCCCGAGCGTAGTTGA
The DNA here is from genome assembly GCF_047663935.1 of Musca autumnalis. NCBI lineage: Eukaryota > Metazoa > Arthropoda > Insecta > Diptera > Muscidae > Musca > Musca autumnalis. Next base: position 61,933 of record NW_027412108.1, read on the forward strand.
GCCAAAACTACTCTGGTTTGTCGTGGCAGCTGACGCTCCTCAGCTGCGATAGATGGAGGATGTACTCCGAGTACTTTATTCACACTATAATTGCTTAAGGCCTTGGCAACTGCGTCCGTGTAAATGCTATTCAATCCTGCTTGATATGCTTGTTGATCTAGGGGTTCTCTCCTGTATCGTTGGACCTCTCCCTCTAGAGCATGGATATCCTTCCTGATCTCCCTGAATGGACCGGGCCTACCCACAAGATGGTGATTGGGATGGCTCACACGATAACATCCAAGCAGGTACTGCAATGAAAGCATCTCATTATGTTGCTTTACAGGAAGAATTTTTGCCTCCTCATGTAGATGGTCCACTGAAGATTTGAGGAGGCACACTGTCGCTGTTCTCAGGGCGGCATTCTGGCAAGTTTGAATCTTTTTCCAGTTCGAATCACACAATCTCGGGGACCAGACTGGAGCCGCATAGCTTACCACAGACCGACCTATCGCGTTATACGTGACCAACAAGGTTTCTTTATCTGCACCCCAAGTGCTGCCGGCCAGGGACTTGAGGACCTTGTTCCAACTTTTCAACTTGTCGCAGATAGCTGTGGCGTGTGCGCACGACGTGAATGTAGTGTCGAATGTGACCCCTAAAATTTTAGGGCAGTTTGTGGTCGGAATTCTGTTACCGTCGACCACGACATTCAACTCACGTCCAAACTGCGCTGTCCATGTGGTGTACAGAGTGACTGTAGATTTTGTAGGGGAAATCTGCATATTCCTCGAATGGAAAAAGGTGGTAAGATCAGTTAAATAGTTGTTCAGTCTCTCACAAATGTCATCAGGATAGGTACCCGACGCCAGGATCGTGCAATCATCCGCATACGTCACGATCTCAATGCCGTCTGGAGGGGGTGGAATACAGGACAGTTCCGGAGATATCACCCCACCTTGGGGAACTCCCTGTTTCACTCTACGGGGTTTGGACTTCTTATTCCTGAATTCCACGTACGACTGGCTAGCGACAAGTTGAAGACTTTGGTGAGATACTCGACTCCCGGCTCATCCAGCTGCTTCAACATTACCATGGAGATTCCATCAGGGCCCAACGCTTTGGATGATTTAGCGTTCCTGATGGCATTGGCAACATCATCCATTGTAAATTGTGGTGGTTCATACTCGGCAGGAAGAGATCTGATGCGACGCAATACTCTTCTCTTCGCCCTGTCACTCTCGGGATGCTCGACAAACTGTCGATTGAAATTACTTGCGCACCTCTTTGGGTCAGTCAACGTAACGTCGCCAAACGTGACTGAGGTCCTATCTTCCCTTCTTCCAGGGTTCGAGAGTGACTTAACCGTTGCCCACAATTCACCTATACCGGCTCCAATGTTCCAGCTCTTCAGATGATTTAACCATTTGTTCCGCTTATGCTCGCCCACCAGCCTGTTAACTTCCAGTGTCAGCTCCCTGACTCTGGGGTCATTGGGGTTGATACGACGAAGCTCATCACGCTTGTTTGCTAATCCCGTCGCCTCTACTGGGAAATTTGGTCTTACTTCGGGTATTCGACCAGCAGGGATATGGCGAGCGGCTGCAGCAGTGATGATGTCCCGGAACGTCCTTTCCGCTACCCGAACATCAGAGATTGGGCAATTCTCTGAAGCGGTGATTGGTGAACTCTCAGAAACTCGGCCAATCAGTTTTTTATGATTGACGAACGTGCGGCGTTCAGAGGTGATGAAGTCGGGTGGTCTGCTAATGGAGACAATTATGGGGAGATGGTCTGATCCAAGGGAAATGACGGGTTGCCAGGTAACGTCATTTGTCAGACCAGGTGACACGATGGTTATGTCAGGCGAACTGTGACACTCTCCTCTAATTCTAGTAGGGGCGTCCTCATTGACCGTGCAAAACGTAGAGCTATCAATCTGCTCAGCCTGCGCTGTAACGAATGCCACATCTCATGATGCGCATTAAAATCCCCCAGGACCAGACGATTATGACCTTGCAAGAGCGGGCTAATGTCAGGCCTATAATCAGGGATACAGCTATTTCTCGGCGGGATGTATACATTCAGCAACTCTATCTCGGCAGCTCCACACCTGACTGCTACCCCCATACATTCCATGTACGGGTCATTAGAGACAGGCTCAAGCGAGATAGGTCTGTATTGGACAGACTGGTGCAATAGGAAAGCCAATCCCCCACCTCCACTTCTGGTGCGATCTTTCCTCAGAACATTGTAACCATCACAATGCTCTAAGTTGTGGTTGTTGTTCAGCTTGGTTTCCTGCACCGCCGCGACCTTGATGTTCTTCCGACTCATAAAATCTACTATCTCCTCGATCTTACCTCGGAGTCCATTGCAATTCAATTGCAAAAAGGCTGCATTTTCGGGGATTGGGACAACAACGGCTGGTGTTAAAGGCTGCGTGTGCGGTTGTTGTCGAGGGGACTGCGGGGGAGTTTCGTAATCAGACGACGAGGGAGTCTCGTAATCCGACGACGACTCACTGGGGACTGTGTTCACACAGCATGCAGCAACATAGTCCCTGTCGTAGTCCCTCACGTGGACGAGTCCAGAGCAACCCCTTAGATGCACCCACTCCTGACATCTATTGCATCTCACCGAATGTTGGATGTGGGTGAAGATGCGAATGTGACAAACTGAGCACAGATATATTGGTCCTGGGATTTCCTCCTTCCCGGCTCGGACCAATAGAATTCGGAGCAGGCATTCCGGGATATGCTGCTCCCAACACAGAAAAACGAAACAAATACGAACATGTACACACTGAGGTGGCAGCCGCTGGCCGGAACATTGGTTTTGTGTTGTTCCGGGTCAATCCGCTACGAAAGAACCCGCTGCCGTGGGATTGAGTTGTTGTTGTTGTTGTCTTATGTACATGATCAGTTTATCATGTTACAAAGCGCATTATTGGGCACGATCATTTAAAAGCTGTATCTAAGGACTTCTTTATGATGAATATAGCCTGTTCTATCAGTTCCTGTGCCGTCTGTGTGTGGAATAGTGGGAACATTATCCCTTAAACCCTTTATTGAACTTGTCATTTTCTGTCCTTTTAGGTTTGCGAAAACATTACAGTGCCTGGGGTAATTATTTTGACAAGTTTGAAAAAATGATATGTTTGGGTTTTTACCGGATTAGTCTTCTACAAAAATATTCTGTCTAATCCTTTACTAGTGTATCTAAAATAAGTAATACATTTTATTAATTCAAATATACGCTTTCACTTTTGTAATGGAAATTTCAGAAAATTGTTCTATAGATTTTTAGACCTCAACAATTATAAATATCTTTTTTAAATTTTTGGTTTTGGTTTACGGTAAAAATAATATATTTCACACACATCTGTACCATTACGGATCGATATTTGAAGGATATAGGGATTTATCATTAAACAACATGCTTTTCTCACATTATCTCAGAATATTTTGCAAATTTCGACTTTGTTATGAGAGTAAGAACATTTTCTCTTATAAATGTGATTTTTTAAGGAATTAACTTTAAGTTGAACCCGAATTACGCTCCAAACGTGCTCCACAAAATTTATCCTTACCATAGTAGTAGAGTTCTCCAAATGAATACATAACACTTCGTTGTGAAAGATCGTTCAAAGTCCTACATTTTTATTATAGTCGACAGCATTAATGATACGAATTAAATATCGCAGTATTTTAAATGTTGGATCAGACTATTCAGATGCCTGGGAGCATATGGGCATGAAAATACCATCAGAAGGACATTTTTTCATAAAGATACCCAACTTTTGAGGGGTTTTTATTTGACACGATCAAAAATGTGCCTCATCGAAATAACGGGTTTCGACCCCAAGTATGTTTGAACGACATTCGTTTCGGACAATTTGGAGTCGATTTAGCCATGTCCGTCCGTCTGTCTGGCTGGCTGCTGCGCGCGATGATTCTCGAACGGATCAACTGATTCGAACCAATATTTGGGTATCGTAATACTTCCAAGCTTAGTTTAAGTTCCAAGATGAGCCATATCCTTCCACTTCTTCGAGTACCTCCCCCACAAAAATCCAAATTTTTTCTGTAAAATGATAACTTTCGAAGGGGGCAATCGATTTGATCCAAACTTTGCACATCGTATTATTAATTCCAGATATAGATCGGGTTCGAATATGGACTATATCAGTCCACTCCTTCGGGTACCTCTCACACAAAATTCGGTTAAAGTGAAGTTTAAGAGCTCCTCTCGGATCCTTTTGAATTTTTTTTCAGTAAGTTGTCCTTGCCGCTCCCTTTACGACGGTACAAATTTTTTTTTCCCCAAGTCCATTTTTCCTTAGATATTAATCTAAAAGCTCCATGAAACCCTGAAGCCAAAATGGCAAATCCGTAAGATAATTCTCGCAGAGAGTTTCTGATTGGTGCAGACTTTGCACATCGTGTTATTTCAACCAGTAACGTATCAGGTTTGAATATAGACTATATCGATCCTCCTCCCATACAAAATTCGGATAAATTGAAGTTTAAGAGCTCCTCTCGGATCGTTTTGGATTTTTTTCAGTAAGTTTTTCTTGGTGTTCCCTTTACGACGGTACAACGGCAGGGAGTTTCTGATTAGTGCAGACTTTGCACATCGTATTATTTCATCCAGTCATGTATCAGGTTGGAATATAGACAAGATCGGTCCACTCCTTCGGGTACCTTCCCCATAAAAGTTCAAAATTTGTATGTAAAATTTTATGAACGATAACTCTCGAAGGCAGCAATCGATTTCGTCCAAACTTTGGTTTGAATATGGAATATACTGGTCCACTCCTTCGGATAAAGTGTATTTTAACAGCTCCTCTCGGATCGTCTTGAATTTTTTCAGCAGGTTGTCCATGCGGCTTCCTTTACGCCGGTACAATTGTTTTTCTTGCGCAAGTCCATACTTCCTGAGATATTGGGCAAAATGTTGGAAAAAAAACCCTGACGGCACAACCCAAAATGGCAAATCCGCAAGATAATTCTCGCAGGGAGTTTCTGATTTTCAGTAGTTTGTTCTAGCGCCCTCATTTAAAACGTTACAATATTTTTCCGGAGTAAGTCAATACTTCCTAAGATAATGGCGCAAAAGCTCTAAAGCCCTGCCGCACATACTAAACTGGCTATTGTCCAAGATAACTTTAAAACTTTTTCAGAAATTTCTTTCAAACTTAGTGTAAAATAACGCTGTGGGACATTTTCAAGGTAATTTTGTGCAAACAACTTCTGCTGCGGATTTTATAACAGCACAGACCAAATCGACAAAAACCCTATTTAGGTTTTTTGTTGTTAGATCGGGTTTAGATTTTATGGCCTCATCTAAACATGGCTAAATATTGACTTTTAGGAGCAAATCGATGTAATATCTCTGAAACCAATTCGAATCTCGTTTAAACTTCTGATGCAAACTTATAGATAAGAGCATGAAGAAATTATTTGGAGAAAAATTCATCTCGTAAAACTACATTTGTTGCCTCAAAATGGATAATATATCTTAAATTTCCTTTACTTCGAATAATTCGCACCATATCTCTTAAACTTTCACATTTTTCGCTATCTTTCTTTGAAAGAAATATCCGCTGGAACGTAGTTCACAACTCTTCAGAATACTCCATTCTTATTAAATGCCTCTATCTCGCTAATTCTAGCACATTTTTCAGAGGAAATTTGGTAAATATATGAACAATGCATTGAAATTCCAAATTTGAAAATAAACAGCCGGTGTAACATTGTTTGAAATATGTGTTGTAGAAGGTATGATATGAAATACAGTCTAAACAACATGAAATAAGTATTTTAGAGTTTAAGAACATTCTGAAGAATTACTGAGAACACTGTTTGGAAAATTTTTGCGAAAGGTTACTTGGTTCAACTCCCAATAGTTTAGCTGCTACTGACCATAATTCCAAAAATTATGTAAACTTCGATATATTTTATCGATTTTGAAGGGCTAGATGCAGTTTTTCCTGGTTCTACTGTTTGACACCTAGGTTCCCCTACTTTAGGGCTACAATATTGATGAAGACCGCGAAGTACAATTCTTATTAGTTTCTGAGATAAAGCCTCGATCAATGGGAAAAGGGTACTTTTAGCCCGGTTTAGATAAGGCTATAAAATCCAAACCCGATCTAATAACACGAAACCCAATTAGGGTTTTTGTAGTCTCAGTATGTACTTTCGGAAAATGCCCATAAGAAGTTGTTTGCATTTCAATGTTGCATAGTGTAATTTAATATTTCTAATCCTTTATGAAGAAGTTTGGTTACTAAACATTTTTGGTATATGTCAATGATTTGGTACGGTGCTCTTGAAGCAACTTTAAATAGAAGGTGCTTAAATCTGGGAAGTTTTTGTGGATTCTGAAACTACAATG
>NW_027412109.1:0-68253 GCF_047663935.1 Musca autumnalis
CTTTTGTATGGGAAAAGTCGTCTCCGGTGAACTTTTGTATTGGGAAATTCATCTCCGGTGAACTTTTGTATGGGAAAAGTCATCTCCGGTGAACTTTTGTATTGGGAAAGTCATCTCCGGTGAACTTTTGTATTGGGAAAGTCATCTCCGGTGAACTTTTGTATGGGAAAAGTCATCTCCGGTGAACTTTTGTATGGGAAAACTCATCTCCGGTAAACTTTTGTATTGGGAAAGTCATGCACGGTGAACTTTTTTAATGGGAAAGTCATGCCCGGTGAACTTTTGTATTGGGAAAGTCATGCCCGGTGAACTTTTGTATGGGAAAAGTCATCTCCGGTGAACTTTTGTATGGGAAAAGTCATCTCCGGTGAACTTTTGTATTGGGAAAGTCATCTCCGGTGAACTTTTGTATTGGGAAAGTCATCTCCGGTGAACTTTTGTATTGGGAAAGTCATGCCCGGTGAACTTTTGTTTTGGGAAAGTCATGCCCGGTGAACTTTTGTATTGGGAAAGTCATCTCCGGTGAACTTTTGTATGGGAAAAGTCATCTCCGGTGAACTTTTGTATTGGGAAAGTCATCTCCGGTGAACTTTTGTATGGGAAAAGTCATCTCCGGTGAACTTTTGTATTGGGAAAGTCATCTCCGGTGAACTTTTGTATGGGAAAAGTCATCTCCGGTGAACTTTTGTATGGGAAAACTCGTCTCCGGTGAACTTTTGTATTGGGAAAGTCATGCCCGGTGAACTTTTGTATGGGAAAAGTCATCTCCGGTGAACTTTTGCATGGGAAAAGTCATCTCCGGTGAACTTTTGTATTGTGAAAGTCATCTCCGGTGAACTTTTGTATGGGAAAAGTCATCTCCGGTGAACTTTTGTATTGGGAAAGTCATCTCCGGTGAACTTTTATATTGGGAAAGTCATCTCCGGTGAACTTTTGTATTGGGAAAGTCGTGCCCGGTGAACTTTTGTATTGGGAAAGTCATGCCCGGTGAACTTTTATATTGGGAAAGTCATGCCCGGTGAACTTTTATATTGGGAAAAGTCATCTCCGGTGAACTTTTGTATTGGGAAAGTCATCTCCGGTGAACTTTTGTATTGGGAAAGTCATCTCCGGTGAACTTTTGTATGGGAAAAGTCATCTCCGGTGAACTTTTGTATTGGGAAAGTCATCTCCGGTGAACTTTTGTATGGGAAAAGTCATCTCCGGTGAACTTTTGTATTGGGAAAGTCATCTCCGGTGAACTTTTGTATGGGAAAAGTCATCTCCGGTGAACTTTTGTATTGGGAAAGTCATCTCCGGTGAACTTTTGTATGGGAAAAGTCATCTCCGGTGAACTTTTGTATTGGGGAAAGTCATCTCCGGTGAACTTTTGTATGGGAAAAATCATCTCCGGTGAACTTTTGTATTGGGAAAGTCATCTCCGGTGAACTTTTGTATGGGAAAAGTCATCTCCGGTGAACTTTTGTATAGGGAAAGTCATGCCCGGTGAACTTTTGTATGGGAAAAGTCATCTCCGGTGAACTTTTGTATGGGAAAAGTCATCTCCGGTGAACTTTTGTATTGGGAAAGTCATCTCCGGTGAACTTTTGTATTGGGAAAGTCATCTCCGGTGAACTTTTGTATGGGAAAAGTCATCTCCGGTGAACTTTTGTATTGGGAAAGTCATCTCCGGTGAACTTTTGTATGGGAAAAGTCATCTCCGGTGAACTTTTGTATTGGGAAAGTCATCTCCGGTGAACTTCTGTATGGGAAAAGTCATCCCCCGTGAACTTTTGTATTGGGAAAGTCATCTCCGGTGAACTTTTGTATTGGGAAAGTCATCTCCGGTGAACTTTTGTATGGGAAAAGTCATCTCCGGTGAACTTTTGTATTGGGAAAGTCATCTCCGGTGAACTTATGTATGGGAAAAGTCATCTCCGGTGAACTTTTGTATTGGGAAAGTCATCTCCGGTGAACTTTTGTATGGGAAAAGTCATCTCCGGTGGACTTTTGTATTGGGAAAGTCATCTCCGGTGAACTTATGTATGGGAAAAGTCATCTCCGGTGAACTTTTGTATTGGGAAAGTCATCTCCGGTGAACTTTTGTATGGGAAAAGTCATCTCCGGTGAACTTTTGTATTGGGAAAGTCATCTCCGGTGAACTTATGTATGGCAAAAGTCATCTCCGGTGAACTTTTGTATTGGGAAAGTCATCTCCGGTGAACTTTTGTATGGGAAAAGTCATCTCCGGTGAACTTTTGTATTGGGAAAGTCATCTCCGGTGAACTTTTGTATTGGGAAAGTCATCTCCGGTGAACTTTTGTATTGGGAAAGTCATCTCCGGTGAACTTTTGTATTGGGAAAGTCATGCCATGTGAACTTTTGTATTGGGAAAGTCGTGCCCGGTGAACTTTTGTATTGGGAAAGTCATCTCCGGTGAACTTTTGTATGGGAAAGTCATCTCCGGTGAACTTTTGTATTGGGAAAGTCATGCCCGGTAACTTTTGTATTGGGAAAGTCATGCCCGGTGAACTTTTATATTGGGAAAGTCATCTCCGGTGAACTTTTGTATTGGGAAAGTCATCTCCGGTGAACTTTTGTATGGGAAAAGTCATCTCCGGTGAACTTTTGTATTGGGGAAGTCATGCCCGGTGAACTTTTGTATTGGGAAAGTCGTGCCCGGTGAACTTTTGTATTGGGAAAATCATCTCCGGTGAAATTTGTATTGGGAAAGTCATGCCCGGTGAACTTTTGTATGGGAAAAGTCATCTCCGGTGAACTTTTGTATTGGGAAAGTCATGCCCGGTGAACTTTTTATGGGAAAAGTCATCTCCGGTGAACTTTTGTATTGGGAAAGTCATCTCCGGTGAACTTTTGTATGGGAAAAGTCATCTCCGGTGAACTTTTGTATTGGGAAAGTCATCTCCGGTGAACTTTTGTATGGGAAAGTCATCTCCGGTGAACTTTTGTATGGGAAAAGTCATCTCCGGTGAACTTTTGTATGGGAAAAGTCATCTCCGGTGAACTTTTGTATTGGGAAAGTCATCTCCGGTGAACTTTTGTATGGGAAAGTCATCTCCGGTGAACTTTTGTATTGGGAAAGTCATCTCCGGTGAACTTTTGTATGGGAAAAGTCATCTCCGGTGAACTTTTGTATTGGGAAAGTCATCTCCGGTGAACTTTTGTATGGGAAAAGTCATCTCCGGTGAACTTTTGTATTGGGAAAGTCATCTCCGGTGAACTTTTGTATGGGAAAAGTCATCTCCGGTGAACTTTTGTATTGGGAAAGTCATCTCCGGTGAACTTTTGTATGGGAAAAGTCATCTCCGGTGAACTTTTGTATTGGGAAAGTCATCTCCGGTGAACTTTTGTATGGGAAAAGTCATCTCCGGTGAACTTTTGTATTGGGAAAGTCATGCCCGGAGAACTTTTGTATGGGAAAAGTCATCTCCGGTGAACTTTTGTATGGGAAAAGTCATCTCCGGTGAACTTTTGTATTGGGAAAGTCATCTCCGGTGAACTTTTGTATGGGAAAAGTCATCTCCGGTGAACTTTTGTAGTGGGAAAGTCATCTCCGGTGAACTTTTGTATGGGAAAAGTCATCTCCGGTGAACTTTTGTATTGGGAAAGTCATCTCCGGTGAACTTTTGTATGGGAAAAGTCATCTCCGGTGAACTTTTGTATTGGGAAAGTCATCTCCGGTGAACTTTTGTATGGGAAAAGTCATCTCCGGTGAACCTTTGTATTGGGAAAGTCATGCCCGGTGAACTTTTGTAGGGGAAAAGTCATCTCCGGTGAACTTTTGTATGGGAAAAGTCATCTCCGGTGAACTTTGGTATTGGGAAAGTCATCTCCGGTGAACTTTTGTATTGGGAAAGTCATCTCCGGTGAACTTTTGTATGGGAAAAGTCATCTCCGGTGAACTTTTGTATTGGGAAAGTCATCTCCGGTGAACTTTTGTATGGGAAAAGTCATCTCCGGTGAACTTTTGTATTGAGAAAGTCATCTCCGGTGAACTTTTGTATGGGAAAAGTCATCTCCGGTGAACTTTTGTATTGGGAAAGTCATCTCCGGTGAACTTTTGTATTGGGAAAGTCATCTCCGGTGAACTTTTGTATGGGAAAAGTCATCTCCGGTGAACTTTTGTATTGGGAAAGTCATCTCCGGTGAACTTTTGTATGGGAAAGTCATCTCCGGTGAACTTTTGTATTGGGAAAGTCATCTCCGGTGAACTTTTGTATGGGAAAAGTCATCTCCGGTGAACTTTTGTATGGGAAAACTCGTCTCCGGTGAACTTTTGTATTGGGAAAGTCATGCCCGGTGAACTTTTGTATTGGGAAAGTCATGCCCGGTGAACTTTTGTATGGGAAAAGTCATCTCCGGTGAACTTTTGTATGGGAAAAGTCATCTCCGGTGAACTTTTGTATTGGGAAAGTCATCTCCGGTGAACTTTTGTATTGGGAAAGTCATCTCCGGTGAGCTTTTGTATTGGGAAAGTCATGCCCGGTGAACTTTTGTTTTGGGAAAGTCATGCCCGGTGAACTTTTGTATTGGGAAAGTCATCTCCGGTGAACTTTTGTATGGGAAAAGTCATCTCCGGTGAACTTTTGTATTGGGAAAGTCATCTCCGGTGAACTTTTGTATGGGAAAAGTCATCTCCGGTGAACTTTTGTATTGGGAAAGTCATCTCCGGTGAACTTTTGTATGGGAAAGTCATCTCCGGTGAACTTTTGTATAGGAAAAGTCATCTCCGGTGAACTTTTGTATGGGAAACGTCATCTCCGGTGAACTTTTGTATTGGGAAAGTCATCTCCGGTGAACTTTTGTATTGGGAAAGTCATCTCCGGTGAACTTTTGTATGGGAAAAGTCATCTCCGGTGAACTTTTGTATTGGGAAAGTCATCTCCGGTGAACTTTTGTATGGGAAAAGTCATCTCCGGTGAACTTTTGTATTGGAAAAGTCATCTCCGGTGAACTTTTGTATGGAAAAGTCATCTCCGGTGAACTTTTGTATTGGGAAAGTCATCTCCGGTGAACTTTTGTATTGGGAATGTCATCTCCGGTGAACTTTTGTATTGGGAAAGTCATCTCCGGTGAACTTTTGTATGGGAAAGTCATCTCCGGTGAACTTTTGTATTGGGAAAGTCATGCCCGGTGAACTTTTGTATTGGGAAAGTCGTGCCCGGTGAACTTTTGTATTGGGAAAGTCATCTCCGGTGAACTTTTGTATGGGAAAGTCATCTCCGGTGAACTTTTGTATTGGGAAAGTCATGCCCGGTGAACTTTTGTATTGGGAAAGTCGTGCCCGGTGAACTTTTGTATTGGGAAAGTCATCTCCGGTGAACTTTTGTATTGGGAAAGTCATGCCCGGTGAACTTTTGTATTGGGAAAGTCATGCCCGGTGAACTTTTATATTGGGAAAGTCATCTCCGGTGAACTTTTGTATTGGGAAAGTCATCTCCGGTGAACTTTTGTATGGGAAAAGTCATCTCCGGTGAACTTTTGTATTGGGAAAGTCATGCCCGGTGAACTTTTGTATTGGGAAAGTCGTGCCCGGTGAACTTTTGTATTGGGAAAGTCATCTCCGGTGAACTTTTGTATTGGGAAAGTCATGCCCGGTGAACTTTTGTATGGGAAAAGTCATCTCCGGTGAACTTTTGTATTGGGAAAGTCATGCCCGGTGAACTTTTGTATTGGGAAAGTCATCTCCGGTGAACTTTTGTATTGGGAAAGTCATCTCCGGTGAACTTTTGTATGGGAAAAGTCATCTCCGGTGAACTTTTGTATTGGGAAAGTCATGCCCGGTGAACTTTTGTATTGGGAAAGTCGTGCCCGGTGAACTTTTGTATTGGGAAAGTCATCTCCGGTGAACTTTTGTATTGGGAAAGTCATGCCCGGTGAACTTTTGTATGGGAAAAGTCATCTCCGGTGAACTTTTGTATTGGGAAAGTCATGCCCGGTGAACTTTTGTATTGGGAAAGTCATCTCCGGTGAACTTTTGTATGGGAAAAGTCATCTCCGGTGAACTTTTGTATTGGGAAAGTCATCTCCGGTGAACTTTTGTATGGGAAAAGTCATCTCCGGTGAACTTTTGTATTGGGAAAGTCATCTCCGGTGAACTTTTGTATGGGAAAAGTCATCTCCGGTGAACTTTTTATTGGGAAAGTCATCTCCGGTGAACTTTTGTATGGGAAAAGTCATCTCCGGTGAACTTTTGTATTGGGAAAGTCATGCCCGGTGAACTTTTGTATGGGAAAAGTCATTTCCGGTGAACTTTTGTATTGGGAAAGTCATCTCCGGTGAACTTTTGTATTGGGAAAGTCATGCCCGGTGAACTTTTGTATGGGAAAAGTCATCTCCGGTGAACTTTTGTATTGGGAAAGTCATGCCCGGTGAACTTTTGTATTGGGAAAGTCATCTCCGGTGAACTTTTGTATGGGAGAAGTCATCTCCGGTGAACTTTTGTATTGGGAAAGTCATCTCCGGTGAACTTTTGTATGGGAAAAGTCATCTCCGGTGAACTTTTGTAATGGGAAAGTCATCTCCGGTGAACTTTTGTATGGGAAAAGTCATCTCCGGTGAACTTTTGTATTGGGAAAGTCATCTCCGGTGAACTTTTGTATGGGAAAAGTCATCTCCGGTGAACTTTTGTATTGGGAATGTCATCTCCGGTGAACTTTTGTATGGGAAAATTCATCTCCGGTGAACTTTTGTATTGGGAAAGTCATCTCCGGTGAACTTTTGTATGGGAAAAGTCATCTCCGGTGAACTTTTGTATTGGGAAAGTCATCTCCGGTGAACTTTTGTATTGGGAAAGTCATCTCCGGTGAACTTTTGTATGGGAAAAGTCATCTCCGGTGAACTTTTGTATTGGGAAAGTCATCTCCGGTGAACTTTTGTATTGGGAAAGTCATCTCCGGTGAACTTTTGTATGGGAAAAGTCATCTCCGGTGAACTTTTGTATTGGGAAAGTCATCTCCGGTGAACTGTTGTATGGGAAAGTCATCTCCGGTGAACTTTTGTATTGGGAAAGTCATCTCCGGTGAACTTTTGTATGGGAAAAGTCATCTCCGGTGAACTTTTGTATGGGAAAAGTCATCTCCGGTGAACTTTTGTATTGGGAAAGTCATGCCCGGTGAACTTTTGTATTGGGAAAGTCATGCCCGGTGAACTTTTGTATTGGGAAAGTCATGCCCGGTGAACTTTTGTATGGGAAAAGTCATCTCCGGTGAACTTTTGTATGGGAAAAGTCATCTCCGGTGAACTTTTGTATTGGTAAAGTCATCTCCGGTGAACTTTTGTATTGGGAAAGTCATCTCCGGTGAACTTTTGTATTGGGAAAGTCATGCCCGGTGAACTTTTGTTTTGGGAAAGTCATGCCCGGTGAACTTTTGTATTGGGAAAGTCATCTCCGGTGAACTTTTGTATGGGAAAAGTCATCTCCGGTGAACTTTTGTATTGGGAAAGTCATCTCCGGTGAACTTTTGTATGGGAAAAGTCATCTCCGGTGAACTTTTGTATTGGGAAAGTCATCTCCGGTGAACTTTTGTATGGGAAAGTCATCTCCGGTGAACTTTTGTATGGGAAAAGTCATCTCCGGTGAACTTTTGTATGGGAAAAGTCATCTCCGGTGAACTTTTGTATTGGGAAAGTCATCTCCGGTGAACTTTTGTATTGGGAAAGTCATCTCCGGTGAACTTTTGTATGGGAAAAGTCATCTCCGGTGAACTTTTGTATTGGGAAAGTCATCTCCGGTGAACTTTTGTATGGGAAAAGTCATCTCCGGTGAACTTTTGTATTGGGAAAGTCATCTCCGGTGAACTTTTGTATGGGAAAAGTCATCTCCGGTGAACTTTTGTATTGAGAAAGTCATCTCCGGTGAACTTTTGTATTGGGAAAGTCATCTCCGGTGAACTTTTGTATTGGGAAAGTCATCTCAGGTGAACTTTTGTATGGGAAAGTCATCTGCGGTGAACTTTTGTATTGGGAAAGTCATGCCCGGTGAACTTTTGTATTGGGAAAGTCGTGCCCGGTGAACTTTTGTATTGGGAAAGTCATCTCCGGTGAACTTTTGTATGGGAAAGTCATCTCCGGTGAACTTTTGTATTGGGAAAGTCATGCCCGGTGAACTTTTGTATTGGGAAAGTCGTGCCCGGTGAACTTTTGTATTGGGAAAGTCATCTCCGGTGAACTTTTGTATGGGAAAGTCATCTCCGGTGAACTTTTGTATTGGGAAAGTCATGCCCGGTGAACTTTTGTATTGGGAAAGTCATGCCCGGTGAACTTTTATATTGGGAAAGTCATCTCCGGTGAACTTTTGTATTGGGAAAGTCATCTCCGGTGAACTTTTGTATGGGAAAAGTCATCTCCGGTGAACTTTTGTATTGGGAAAGTCATGCCCGGTGAACTTTTGTATTGGGAAAGTCGTGCCCGGTGAACTTTTGTATTGGGAAAGTCATCTCCGGTGAACTTTTGTATTGGGAAAGTCATGCCCGGTGAACTTTTGTATGGGAAAAGTCATCTCCGGTGAACTTTTGTATTGGGAAAGTCATGCCCGGTGAACTTTTGTATTGGGAAAGTCATCTCCGGTGAACTTTTGTATGGGAAAAGTCATCTCCGGTGAACTTTTGTATTGGGAAAGTCATCTCCGGTGAACTTTTGTATGGGAAAAGTCATCTCCGGTGAACTTTTGTATTGGGAAAGTCATCTCCGGTGAACTTTTGTATGGGAAAAGTCATCTCCGGTGAAATTTTGTATTGGGAAAGTCATCTCCGGTGAACTTTTGTATGGGAAAAGTCATCTCCGGTGAACTTTTGTATTGGGAAAGTCATCTCCGGTGAACTTTTGTATGGGAAAAGTCATCTCCGGTGAACTTTTGTATTGGGAAAGTCATCTCCGGTGAACTTTTGTATGGGAAAAGTCATCTCCGGTGAACTTTTGTATTGGGAAGGTCATGCCCGGTGAACTTTTGTATGGGAAAAGTCATCTCCGGTGAACTTTTGTATTGGGAAAGTCATCTCCGGTGAACTTTTGTATTGGGAAAGTCATGCCCGGTGAACTTTTGTATGGGAAAAGTCATCTCCGGTGAACTTTTGTATTGGGAAAGTCATGCCCGGTGAACTTTTGTATTGGGAAAGTCATCTCCGGTGAACTTTTGTATGGGAAAAGTCATCTCCGGCGAACTTTTGTATTGGGAAAGTCATCTCCGGTGAACTTTTGTATGGGAAAAGTCATCTCCGGTGAACTTTTGTATTGGGAAAGTCATCTCCGGTGAACTTTTGTATGGGAAAAGTCATCTCCGGTGAACTTTTGTATTGGGAAAGTCATCTCCGGTGAACTTTTGTATGGGAAAAGTCATCTCCGGTGAACTTTTGTATTGGGAAAGTCATCTCCGGTGAACTTTTGTATGGGAAAAGTCATCTCCGGTGAACTTTTGTATTGGGAAAGTCATCTCCGGTGAACTTTTGTATGGGAAAAGTCATCTCCATTGAACTTTTGTATTGGGAAAGTCATCTCCGGTGAACTTTTGTATTGGGAAAGTCATCTCCGGTGAACTTTTGTATGGGAAAAGTCATCTCCGGTGAACTTTTGTATTGGGAAAGTCATCTCCGGTGAACTTTTGTATGGGAAAAGTCATCTCCGGTGAACTTTTGTATTGGGAAAGTAATGCCCGGTGAACTTTTGTATTGGGAAAGTCGTGCCCGGTGAACTTTTGTATTGGGAAAGTCATGCCCGGTGAACTTTTGTATTGGGAAAGTCATCTCCGGTGAACTTTTGTATGGGAAAAGACATCTCCGGTGAACTTTTGTATTGGGAAAGTCATGCCCGGTGAACTTTTGTATTGGGAAAGTCATCTCCGGTGAACTTTTGTATGGGAAAAGTCATCTCCGGTGAACTTTTGTATTGGGAAAGTCATCTCCGGTGAACTTTTGTATGGGAAAAGTCATCTCCGGTGAACTTTTGTATTGGGAAAGTCATCTCCGGTGAAGTTTTGTATTGGGAAAGTCATGCCCGGTGAACTTTTGTATGGGAAAAGTCATCTCCGGTGAACTTTTGTATTGGGAAAGTCATCTCCGGTGAACTTTTGGATGGGAAAAGTCATCTCCGGTGAACTTTTGTATTGGGAAAGTCATCTCCGGTGAACTTTTGTATGGGAAAAGTCATCTCCGGTGAACTTTTGTATTGGGAAAGTCATCTCCGGTGAACTTTTGTATGGGAAAAGTCATCTCCGGTGAACTTTTGTATTGGGAAAGTCATCTCCGGTGAACTTTTGTATGGGAAAAGTCATCTCCGGTGAACTTTTGTATTGGGAAAGTCATCTCCGGTGAACTTTTGTATGGGAAAAGTCATCTCCATTGAACTTTTGTATTGGGAAAGTCATCTCCGGTGAACTTTTGTATTGGGAAAGTCATCTCCGGTGAACTTTTGTATGGGAAAAGTCATCTCCGGTGAACTTTTGTATTGGGAAAGTCATCTCCGGTGAACTTTTGTATGGGAAAAGTCATCTCCGGTGAACTTTTGTATTGGGAAAGTAATGCCCGGTGAACTTTTGTATTGGGAAAGTCGTGCCCGGTGAACTTTTGTATTGGGAAAGTCATGCCCGGTGAACTTTTGTATTGGGAAAGTCATCTCCGGTGAACTTTTGTATGGGATAAGACATCTCCGGTGAACTTTTGTATTGGGAAAGTCATGCCCGGTGAACTTTTGTATTGGGAAAGTCATCTCCGGTGAACTTTTGTATGGGAAAAGTCATCTCCGGTGAACTTTTGTATTGGGAAAGTCATCTCCGGTGAACTTTTGTATGGGAAAAGTCATCTCCGGTGAACTTTTGTATTGGGAAAGTCATCTCCGGTGAACTTTTGTATTGGGAAAGTCATGCCCGGTGAACTTTTGTATGGGAAAAGTCATCTCCGGTGAACTTTTGTATTGGGAAAGTCATGCCCGGTGAACTTTTGTGTTGGGAAAGTCATCTCCGGTGAACTTTTGTATGGGAAAAGTCATCTCCGGTGAACTTTTGTATTGGGAAAGTCATCTCCGGTGAACTTTTGTATGGGAAAAGTCATCTCCGGTGAACTTTTGTATTGGGAAAGTCATCTCCGGTGAACTTTTGTATGGGAAAAGTCATCTCCGGTGAACTTTTGTATTGGGAAAGTCATCTCCGGTGAACTTTTGTATTGGGAAAGTCATCTCCGGTGAACTTTTGTATGGGAAAAGTCATCTCCGGTGAACTTTTGTATTGGGAAAGTCATCTCCGGTGAACTTTTGTATGGGAAAAGTCATCTCCGGTGAACTTTTGTATTGGGAAAGTCATCTCCGGTGAACTTTTGTATTGGGAAAGTCATCTCCGGTGAACTTTTGTATTGGGAAAGTCATCTCCGGTGAACTTTTGTATGGGAAAAGTCATCTCCGGTGAACTTTTGTATTGGGAAAGTCATCTCCGGTGAACTTTTGTATTGGGAAAGTCATCTCCGGTGAACTTTTGTATGGGAAAAGTCATCTCCGGTGAACTTTTGTATGGGAAAAGTCATCTCCGGTGAACTTTTGTATTGGGAAAGACATCTCCGGTGAACTTTTGTATGGGAAAAGTCATCTCCGGTGAACTTTTGTATTGGGAAAGTCATGCCCGGTGAACTTTTGTATTGGGAAAGTCATCTCCGGTGAACTTTTGTATGGGAAAAGTCATCTCCGGTGAACTTTTGTATTGGGAAAGTCATGCCCGGTGAACTTTTGTATTGGGAAAGTCATGCCCGGTGAACTTTTGTATTGGGAAAGTCATGCCCGGTGAACTTTTGTATTGGGAAAGTCGTACCCGGTGAACTTTTGTATTGGGAAAGTCATCTCCGGTGAACTTTTGTATGGGAAAAGTCATCTCCGGTGAACTTTTGTATTGGGAAAGTCATGCCCGGTGAACTTTTGTATTGGGAAAGTCATCTCCGGTGAACTTTTGTATTGGGAAAGTCATCTCCGGTGAACTTTTGTATGGGAAAAGTCATCTCCGGTGAACTTTTGTATTGGGAAAGTCATCTCCGGTGAACTTTTGTATTGGGAAAGTCATCTCCGGTGAACTTTTGTATGGGAAAAGTCATCTCCGGTGAACTTTTGTATGGGAAAAGTCATCTCCGGTGAACTTTTGTATTGGGAAAGTCATGCCCGGTGAACTTTTGTATTGGGAAAGTCATGCCCGGTGAACTTTTGTATTGGGAAAGTCATGCCCGGTGAACTTTTGTATGGGAAAAGTCATCTCCGGTGAACTTTTGTATGGGAAAAGTCATCTCCGGTGAACTTTTGTATTGGGAAAGTCATCTCCGGTGAACTTTTGTATGGGAAAAGTCATCTCCGGTGAACTTTTGTATTGGGAAAGTCATCTCCGGTGAACTTTTGTATTGGGAAAGTCATCTCCGGTGAACTTTTGTATGGGAAAAGTCATCTCCGGTGAACTTTTGTATTGGGAAAGTCATCTCCGGTGAACTTTTGTATGGGAAAAGTCATCTCCGGTGAACTTTTGTATTGGGAAAGTCATGCCCGGTGAACTTTTGTATTGGGAAAGTCGTGCCCGGTGAACTTTTGTATTGGGAAAGTCATGCCCGGTGAACTTTTGTATTGGGAAAGTCATCTCCGGTGAACTTTTGTATTGGGAAAGTCATCTCCGGTGAACTTTTGTATGGGAAAAGTCATCTCCGGTGAACTTTTGTATTGGGAAAGTCATCTCCGGTGAACTTTTGTATTGGGAAAGTCATCTCCGGTGAACTTTTGTATTGGGAAAGTCATCTCCGGTGAACTTTTGTATGGGAAAAGTCATCTCCGGTGAACTTTTGTATTGGGAAAGTCATCTCCGGTGAACTTTTGTATTGGGAAAGTCATCTCCGGTGAACTTTTGTATGGGAAAAGTCATCTCCGGTGAACTTTTGTATTGGGAAAGTCATCTCCGGTGAACTTTTGTATTGGGAAAGTCATCTCCGGTGAACTTTTGTATTGGGAAAGTCATCTCCGGTGAACTTTTGTATGGGAAAAGTCATCTCCGGTGAACTTTTATATTGGGAAAGTCATCTCCGGTGAACTTTTGTATGGGAAAAGTCATCTCCGGTGAACTTTTGTATTGGGGAAGTCATCTCCGGTGAACTTTTGTATTGGGAAAGTCATCTCCGGTGAACTTTTGTATGGGAAAAGTCATCTCCGGTGAACTTTTGTATTGGGAAAGTCATCTCCGGTGAACTTTTGTATTGGGAAAGTCATCTCCGGTGAACTTTTGTATGGGAAAAGTCATCTCCGGTGAACTTTTGTATTGGGAAAGTCATCTCCGGTGAACTTTTGTATTGGGAAAGTCATCTCCGGTGAACTTTTGTATGGGAAAAGTCATCTCCGGTGAACTTTTGTATGGGAAAAGTCATCTCCGGTGAACTTTTGTATTGGGAAAGTCATGCCCGGTGAACTTTTGTATTGGGAAAGTCATGCCCGGTGAACTTTTGTATTGGGAAAGTCATGCCCGGTGAACTTTTGTATGGGAAAAGTCATCTCCGGTGAACTTTTGTATGGGAAAAGTCATCTCCGGTGAACTTTTGTATTGGGAAAGTCATCTCCGGTGAACTTTTGTATTGGGAAAGTCATCTCCGGTGAACTTTTGTATTGGGAAAGTCATCTCCGGTGAACTTTTGTATTGGGAAAGTCATGCCCGGTGAACTTTTGTTTTGGGAAAGTCATGCCCGGTGAACTTTTGCATTGGGAAAGTCATCTCCGGTGAACTTTTGTATGGGAAAAGTCATCTCCAGTGAACTTTTGTATTGGGAAAGTCATCTCCGGTGAACTTTTGTATTGGGAAAGTCATGCCCGGTGAACTTTTATATTGGGAAAGTCATGCCCGGTGAACTTTTGTATTGGGAAAGTCATCTCCGGTGAACTTTTGTATTGGGAAAGTCATGCCCGGTGAACTTTTGTATTGGGAAAGTCATCTCCGGTGAACTTTTGTATTGGGAAAGTCATCTCCGGTGAACTTTTGTATTGGGAAAGTCGTGCCCGGTGAACTTTTGTATTGGGAAAGTCATGCCCGGTGAACTTTTATATTGGGAAAGTCATCTCCGGTGAACTTTTGTATTGGGAAAGTCGTGCCCGGTGAACTTTTGTATTGGGAAAGTCATCTCCGGTGAACCTTTGTATGGGAAAAGTCATCTCCGGTGAACTTTTGTATTGGGAAAGTCATGCCCGGTGAACTTTTGTATTGGGAAAGTCATCTCCGGTGAACTTTTGTATGGGAAAAGTCATCTCCGGTGAACTTTTGTATTGGGAAAGTCATCTCCGGTGAACTTTTGTATTGTGAAAGTCATCTCCGGTGAACTTTTGTATGGGAAAAGTCATCTCCGGTGAACTTTTGTATTGGGAAAGTCATCTCCGGTGAACTTTTGTATGGGAAAAGTCATCTCCGGTGAACTTTTGTATTGGAAAGTCATCTCCGGTGAACTTTTGTATTGGGAAAGTCATCTCCGGTGAACTTTTGTATGGGAAAAGTCATCTCCGGTGAACTTTTGTATTGGGAAAGTCATCTCCGGTGAACTTTTGTATGGGAAAAGTCATCTCCGGTGAACTTTTGTATTGGGAAAGTCATGCCCGGTGAACTTTTGTATTGGGAAAGTCATGCCCGGTGAACTTTTGTATTGGGAAAGTCATGCCCGGTGAACTTTTGTATTGGGAAAGTCGTGCCCGGTGAACTTTTGTATTGGGAAAGTCATCTCCGGTGAACTTTTGTATGGGAAAAGTCATCTCCGGTGAACTTTTTTATTGGGAAAGTCATGCCCGGTGAACTTTTGTATTGGGAAAGTCATCTCCGGTGAACTTTTGTATTGGGAAAGTCATCTCCGGTGAACTTTTGTATGGGAAAAGTCATCTCCGGTGAACTTTTGTATTGGGAAAGTCATCTCCGGTGAACTTTTGTATTGGGAAAGTCATCTCCGGTGAACTTTTGTATGGGAAAAGTCATCTCCGGTGAACTTTTGTATGGGAAAAGTCATCTCCGGTGAACTTTTGTATTGGGAAAGTCATGCCCGGTGAACTTTTGTATTGGGAAAGTCATGCCCGGTGAACTTTTGTATTGGGAAAGTCATGCCCGGTGAACTTTTGTATGGGAAAAGTCATCTCCGGTGAACTTTTGTATGGGAAAAGTCATCTCCGGTGAACTTTTGTATTGGGAAAGTCATCTCCGGTGAACTTTTGTATGGGAAAAGTCATCTCCGGTGAACTTTTGTATTGGGAAAGTCATCTCCGGTGAACTTTTGTATTGGGAAAGTCATCTCCGGTGAACTTTTGTATGGGAAAAGTCATCTCCGGTGAACTTTTGTATTGGGAAAGTCATCTCCGGTGAACTTTTGTATGGGAAAAGTCATCTCCGGTGAACTTTTGTATTGGGAAAGTCATGCCCGGTGAACTTTTGTATTGGGAAAGTCGTGCCCGGTGAACTTTTGTATTGGGAAAGTCATGCCCGGTGAACTTTTGTATTGGGAAAGTCATCTCCGGTGAACTTTTGTATTGGGAAAGTCATCTCCGGTGAACTTTTGTATGGGAAAAGTCATCTCCGGTGAACTTTTGTATTGGGAAAGTCATCTCCGGTGAACTTTTGTATTGGGAAAGTCATCTCCGGTGAACTTTTGTATTGGGAAAGTCATCTCCGGTGAACTTTTGTATGGGAAAAGTCATCTCCGGTGAACTTTTGTATTGGGAAAGTCATCTCCGGTGAACTTTTGTATTGGGAAAGTCATCTCCGGTGAACTTTTGTATGGGAAAAATCATCTCCGGTGAACTTTTGTATTGGGAAAGTCATCTCCGGTGAACTTTTGTATTGGGAAAGTCATCTCCGGTGAACTTTTGTATTGGGAAAGTCATCTCCGGTGAACTTTTGTATGGGAAAAGTCATCTCCGGTGAACTTTTATATTGGGAAAGTCATCTCCGGTGAACTTTTGTATGGGAAAAGTCATCTCCGGTGAACTTTTGTATTGGGAAAGTCATCTCCGGTGAACTTTTGTATTGGGAAAGTCATCTCCGGTGAACTTTTGTATGGGAAAAGTCATCTCCGGTGAACTTTTGTATTGGGAAAGTCATCTCCGGTGAACTTTTGTATTGGGAAAGTCATCTCCGGTGAACTTTTGTATGGGAAAAGTCATCTCCGGTGAACTTTTGTATTGGGAAAGTCATCTCCGGTGAACTTTTGTATTGGGAAAGTCATCTCCGGTGAACTTTTGTATGGGAAAAGTCATCTCCGGTGAACTTTTGTATGGGAAAAGTCATCTCCGGTGAACTTTTGTATTGGGAAAGTCATGCCCGGTGAACTTTTGTATTGGGAAAGTCATGCCCGGTGAACTTTTGTATTGGGAAAGTCATGCCCGGTGAACTTTTGTATGGGAAAAGTCATCTCCGGTGAACTTTTGTATGGGAAAAGTCATCTCCGGTGAACTTTTGTATTGGGAAAGTCATCTCCGGTGAACTTTTGTATTGGGAAAGTCATCTCCGGTGAACTTTTGTATTGGGAAAGTCATCTCCGGTGAACTTTTGTATTGGGAAAGTCATGCCCGGTGAACTTTTGTTTTGGGAAAGTCATGCCCGGTGAACTTTTGTATTGGGAAAGTCATCTCCGGTGAACTTTTGTATGGGAAAAGTCATCTCCGGTGAACTTTTGTATTGGGAAAGTCATCTCCGGTGAACTTTTGTATTGGGAAGGTCATGCCCGGTGAACTTTTATATTGGGAAAGTCATGCCCGGTGAACTTTTGTATTGGGAAAGTCATCTCCGGCGAACTTTTGTATTGGGAAAGTCATGCCCGGTGAACTTTTGTATTGGGAAAGTCATCTCCGGTGAACTTTTGTATTGGGAAAGTCATCTCCGGTGAACTTTTGTATTGGGAAAGTCGTGCCCGGTGAACTTTTGTATTGGGAAAGTCATGCCCGGTGAACTTTTATATTGGGAAAGTCATCTCCGGTGAACTTTTGTATTGGGAAAGTCGTGCCCGGTGAACTTTTGTATTGGGAAAGTCATCTCCGGTGAACTTTTGTATGGGAAAGTCATCTCCGGTGAACTTTTGTATTGGGAAAGTCATGCCCGGTGAACTTTTGTATTAGGAAAGTCATCTCCGGTGAACTTTTGTATGGGAAAAGTCATCTTCGGTGAACTTTTGTATGGGAAAAGTCATCTCCGGTGAACTTTTGTATTGGGAAAGTCATCTCCGGTGAACTTTTGTATTGGGAAAGGCATCTCCGGTGAACTTTTGTATTGGGAAAGTCATGCCCGGTGAACTTTTGTTTTGGGAAAGTCATGCCCGGTGAACTTTTATATTGGGAAAGTCATCTCCGGTGAACTTTTGTATGGGAAAAGTCATCTCCGGTGAACTTTTGTATTGGGAAAGTCATCTCCGGTGAACTTTTGTATTGGGAAAGTCATGCACGGTGAACTTTTATATTGGGAAAGTCATGCCCGGTGAACTTTTGTATTGGGAAAGTCATCTCCGGTGAACTTTTGTATTGGGAAAGTCATGCCCGGTGACCTTTGTATTGGGAAAGTCATCTCCGGTGAACTTTTGTATTGGGAAAGTCATCTCCGGTGAATTTTGTATTGGGAAAGTCGTGCCCGGTGAACTTTTGTATTGGGAAAGTCATGCCCGGTGAACTTTTATATTGGGAAAGTCATCTCCGGTGAACTTTTGTATTGGGAAAGTCATGCCCGGTGAACTTTTGTATTGGGAAAGTCATCTCCGGTGAACTTTTGTATTGGGAAAGTCATCTCCGGTGAACTTTTGTATGGGAAAAGTCATCTCCGGTGAACTTTTGTATTGGGAAAGTCATCTCCGGTGAACTTTTGTATTGGGAAAGTCATCTCCGGTGAACTTTTGTATTGGGAAAGTCATGCACGGTGAACTTTTATATTGGGAAAGTCATGCCCGGTGAACTTTTGTATTGGGAAAGTCATCTCCGGTGAACTTTTGTATTGGGAAAGTCATGCCCGGTGACCTTTGTATTGGGAAAGTCATCTCCGGTGAACTTTTGTATTGGGAAAGTCATCTCCGGTGAATTTTGTATTGGGAAAGTCGTGCCCGGTGAACTTTTGTATTGGGAAAGTCATGCCCGGTGAACTTTTATATTGGGAAAGTCATCTCCGGTGAACTTTTGTATTGGGAAAGTCGTGCCCGGTGAACTTTTGTATTGGGAAAGTCATCTCCGGTGAACTTTTGTATGGGAAAGTCATCTCCGGTGAACTTTTGTATTGGGAAAGTCATGCCCGGTGAACTTTTGTATTGGGAAAGTCATCTCCGGTGAACTTTTGTTTTGGGAAAGTCATGCCCGGTGAACTTTTGTATTGGGAAAGTCATCTCCGGTGAACTTTTGTATTGGGAAAGTCATGCCCGGTGAACTTTTGTATTGGGAAAGTCATCTCCGGTGAACTTTTGTATTGGGAAAGTCATCTCCGGTGAACTTTTGTATGGGAAAAGTCATCTCCGGTGAACTTTTGTATTGGGAAAGTCATCTCCGGTGAACTTTTGTATGGGAAAAGTCATCTCCGGTGAACTTTTGTATTGGGAAAGTCATCTCCTTTGAACTTTTGTATTGGGAAAGTCGTGCCCGGTGAACTTTTGTATTGGGAAAGTCATCTCCGGTGAACTTTTGTATTAAGAAAGTCATCTCCGGTGAACTTTTGTATTGGGAAAGTCATCTCCGGTGAACTTTTGTATTGGGAAAGTCGTGCCCGGTGAACTTTTGTATTGGGAAAGTCATCTCCGGTGAACTTTTGTATGGGAAAGTCATCTCCGGTGAACTTTTGTATTGGGAAAGTCATGCCCGGTGAACTTTTGTATTGGGAAAGTCATCTCCGGTGAACTTTTGTTTTGGGAAAGTCATGCCCGGTGAACTTTTGTATTGGGAAAGTCATCTCCGGTGAACTTTTGTATTGGGAAAGTCATGCCCGGTGAACTTTTGTATTGGGAAAGTCATCTCCGGTGAACTTTTGTATTGGGAAAGTCATCTCCGGTGAACTTTTGTATGGGAAAAGTCATCTCCGGTGAACTTTTGTATTGGGAAAGTCATCTCCGGTGAACTTTGTATGGGAAAAGTCATCTCCGGTGAACTTTTGTATTGGGAAAGTCATGCCCGGTGAACTTTTGTATTGGGAAAGTCATGCCCGGTGAACTTTTGTATTGGGAAAGTCATGCCCGGTGAACTTTTGTATTGGGAAAGTCATCTCCGGTGAACTTTTGTATTGGGAAAGTCATGCCCGGTGAACTTTTGTATTGGGAAAGTCATCTCCGGTGAACTTTTGTATTGGGAAAGTCATCTCCGGTGAACTTTTGTATGGGAAAAGTCATCTCCGGTGAACTTTTGTATTGGGAAAGTCATCTCCGGTGAACTTTTGTATGGGAAAAGTCATCTCCGGTGAACTTTTGTATTGGGAAAGTCATCTCCGGTGAACTTTTGTATGGGAAAAGTCATCTCCGGTGAACTTTTGTATTGGGAAAGTCATCTCCGGTGAACTTTTGTATTGGGAAAGTCATCTCCGGTGAACTTTTGTATGGGAAAAGTCATCTCCGGTGAACTTTTGTATTGGGAAAGTCATGCCCGGTGAACTTTTGTATTGGGAAAGTCATCTCCGGTGAACTTTTGTATTGGGAAAGTCATGCCCGGTGAACTTTTGTATTGGGAAAGTCATCTCCGGTGAACTTTTGTATTGGGAAAGTCATCTCCGGTGAACTTTTGTATGGGAAAAGTCATCTCCGGTGAACTTTTGTATTGGGAAAGTCATCTCCGGTGAACTTTTGTATTAAGAAAGCCATCTCCGGTGAACTTTTGTATGGGAAAAGTCATCTCCGGTGAACTTTTGTATTGGGAAAGTCATGCCCGGTGAACTTTTGTATTGGGAAAGTCATGCCCGGTGAACTTTTGTATTGGGAAAGTCATGCCCGGTGAACTTTTGTATGGGAAAAGTCATCTCCGGTGAACTTTTGTATGGGAAAAGTCATCTCCGGTGAACTTTTGTATTGGGAAAATCATCTCCGGTGAACTTTTGTATGGGAAAAGTCATCTCCGGTGAACTTTTGTATTGGGAAAGTCATCTCCGGTGAACTTTTGTATTGGGAAAGTCATCTCCGGTGAACTTTTGTATGGGAAAAGTCATCTCCGGTGAACTTTTGTATTGGGAAAGTCATCTCCGGTGAACTTTTGTATTAAGAAAGTCATCCCCGGTGAACTTTTGTATGGGAAAAGTCATCTCCGGTGAACTTTTGTATTGGGAAAGTCATGCCCGGTGAACTTTTGTATTGGGAAAGTCATGCCCGGTGAACTTTTGTATTGGAAAAGTCATCTCCGGTGAACTTTTGTATGGGAAAAGTCATCTCCGGTGAACTTTTGTATTGGGAAAGTCATCTCCGGTGAACTTTTGTATGGGAAAAGTCATCTCCGGTGAACTTTTGTATTGGGAAAGTCATCTCCGGTGAACTTTTGTATTGGGAAAGTCATCTCCAGTGAACTTTTGTATGGGAAAAGTCATCTCTGGTGAACTTTTGTATTGGGAAAGTCATCTCCGGTGAACTTTTGTATGGGAAAAGTCATCTCCGGTGAACTTTTGTATTGGGAAAGTCATGCCCGGTGAACTTTTGTATTGGGTAAGTCATGCCCGGTGAACTTTTGTATTGGGAAAGTCATGCCCGGTGAACTTTTGTATTGGGAAAGTCGTGCCCGGTGAACTTTTGTATTGGGAAAGTCATGCCCGGTGAACTTTTGTATTGGGAAAGTCATCTCCGGTGTACTTTTGTACTGGGAAAGTCATCTCCGGTGAACTTTTGTATGGGAAAAGTCATCTCCGGTGAACTTTTGTATTGGGAAAGTCATCTCCGGTGAACTTTTGTATTGGGAAAGTCATCTCCGGTGAACTTTTGTATTGGGAAAGTCATCTCCGGTGAACTTTTGTATTGGGAAAGTCATCTCCGGTGAACTTTTGTATGGGAAAAGTCATCTCCGGTGAACTTTTGTATTGGGAAAGTCATCTCCGGTGAACTTTTGTATTGGGAAAGTCATCTCCGGTGAACTTTTGTATTGGGAAAGTCATGCCCGGTGAACTTTTGTATTGGGAAAGTCATCTCCGGTGAACTTTTGTATTGGGAAAGTCATCTCCGGTGAACTTTTGTATGGGAAAAGTCATCTCCGGTGAACTTTTGTATTGGGAAAGTCATCTCCGGTGAACTTTTGTATGGGAAAAGTCATCTCCGGTGAACTTTTGTATTGGGAAAGTCATCTCCTTTGAACTTTTGTATTGGGAAAGTCGTGCCCGGTGAACTTTTGTATTGGGAAAGTCATCTCCGGTGAACTTTTGTATTAAGAAAGTCATCTCCGGTGAACTTTTGTATTGGGAAAGTCATCTCCGGTGAACTTTTGTATTGGGAAAGTCGTGCCCGGTGAACTTTTGTATTGGGAAAGTCATCTCCGGTGAACTTTTGTATGGGAAAGTCATCTCCGGTGAACTTTTGTATTGGGAAAGTCATGCCCGGTGAACTTTTGTATTGGGAAAGTCATCTACGGTGAACTTTTGTTTTGGGAAAGTCATGCCCGGTGAACTTTTGTATTGGGAAAATCATCTCCGGTGAACTTTTGTATTGGGAAAGTCATGCCCGGTGAACTTTTGTATTGGGAAAGTCATCTCCGGTGAACTTTTGTATTGGGAAAGTCATCTCCGGTGAACTTTAGTATGGGAAAAGTAATCTCCGGTGAACTTTTGTATTGGGAAAGTCATCTCCGGTGAACTTTGTATGGGAAAAGTCATCTCCGGTGAACTTTTGTATTGGGAAAGTCATGCCCGGTGAACTTTTGTATTGGGAAAGTCATGCCCGGTGAACTTTTGTATTGGGAAAGTCATGCCCGGTGAACTTTTGTATTGGGAAAGTCATCTCCGGTGAACTTTTGTATTGGGAAAGTCATGCCCGGTGAACTTTTGTATTGGGAAAGTCATCTCCGGTGAACTTTTGTATTGGGAAAGTCATCTCCGGTGAACTTTTGTATGGGAAAAGTCATCTCCGGTGAACTTTTGTATTGGGAAAGTCATCTCCGGTGAACTTTTGTATGGGAAAAGTCATCTCCGGTGAACTTTTGTATTGGGAAAGTCATCTCCGGTGAACTTTTGTATGGGAAAAGTCATCTCCGGTGAACTTTTGTATTGGGAAAGTCATCTCCGGTGAACTTTTGTATTGGGAAAGTCATCTCCGGTGAACTTTTGTATGGGAAAAGTCATCTCCGGTGAACTTTTGTATTGGGAAAGTCATGCCCGGTGAACTTTTGTATTGGGAAAGTCATCTCCGGTGAACTTTTGTATTGGGAAAGTCATGCCCGGTGAACTTTTGTATTGGGAAAGTCATCTCCGGTGAACTTTTGTATTGGGAAAGTCATCTCCGGTGAACTTTTGTATGGGAAAAGTCATCTCCGGTGAACTTTTGTATTGGGAAAGTCATCTCCGGTGAACTTTTGTATGGGAAAAGTCATCTCCGGTGAACTTTTGTATTGGGAAAGTCATGCCCGGTGAACTTTTGTATTGGGAAAGTCATGCCCGGTGAACTTTTGTATTGGGAAAGTCATGCCCGGTGAACTTTTGTATGGGAAAAGTCATCTCCGGTGAACTTTTGTATGGGAAAAGTCATCTCCGGTGAACTTTTGTATTGGGAAAGTCATCTCCGGTGAACTTTTGTATGGGAAAAGTCATCTCCGGTGAACTTTTGTATTGGGAAAGTCATCTCCGGTGAACTTTTGTATTGGGAAAGTCATCTCCGGTGAACTTTTGTATGGGAAAAGTCATCTCCGGTGAACTTTTGTATTGGGAAAGTCATCTCCGGTGAACTTTTGTATTAAGAAAGTCATCTCCGGTGAACTTTTGTATGGGAAAAGTCATCTCCGGTGAACTTTTGTATTGGGAAAGTCATGCCCGGTGAACTTTTGTATTGGGAAAGTCATGCCCGGTGAACTTTTGTATTGGGAAAGTCATGCCCGGTGAACCTTTGTATGGGAAAAGTCATCTCCGGTGAACTTTTGTATGGGAAAAGTCATCTCCGGTGAACTTTTGTATTGGGAAAGTCATCTCCGGTGAACTTTTGTATGGGAAAAGTCATCTCCGGTGAACTTTTGTATTGGGAAAGTCATCTCCGGTGAACTTTTGTATTGGGAAAGTCATCTCCAGTGAACTTTTGTATGGGAAAAGTCATCTCTGGTGAACTTTTGTATTGGGAAAGTCATCTCCGGTGAACTTTTGTATGGGAAAAGTCATCTCCGGTGAACTTTTGTATTGGAAAAGTCATGCCCGGTGAACTTTTGTATTGGGAAAGTCATGCCCGGTGAACTTTTGTATTGGGAAAGTCATGCCCGGTGAACTTTTGTATTGGGAAAGTCATGCCCGGTGAACTTTTGTATTGGGAAAGTCATCTCCGGTGAACTTTTGTATTGGGAAAGTCATCTCCGGTGAACTTTTGTATGGGAAAAGTCATCTCCGGTGAACTTTTGTATTGGGAAAGTCATCTCCGGTGAACTTTTGTATTGGGAAAGTCATCTCCGGTGAACTTTTGTATTGGGAAAGTCATCTCCGGTGAACTTTTGTATTGGGAAAGTCATCTCCGGTGAACTTTTGTATGGGAAAAGTCATCTCCGGTGAACTTTTGTATTGGGAAAGTCATCTCCGGTGAACTTTTGTATTGGGAAAGTCATCTCCGGTGAACTTTTGTATTGGGAAAGTCGTGCCCGGTGAACTTTTGTATTGGGAAAGTCATGCCCGGTGAACTTTTATATTGGGAAAGTCATCTCCGGTGAACTTTTGTATTGGGAAAGTCGTGCCCGGTGAACTTTTGTATTGGGAAAGTCATCTCCGGTGAACTTTTGTATGGGAAAGTCATCTCCGGTGAACTTTTGTATTGGGAAAGTCATGCCCGGTGAACTTTTGTATTGGGAAAGTCATCTCCGGTGAACTTTTGTTTTGGGAAAGTCATGCCCGGTGAACTTTTGTATTGGGAAAGTCATCTCCGGTGAACTTTTGTATTGGGAAAGTCATGCCCGGTGAACTTTTGTATTGAGAAAGTCATCTCCGGTGAACTTTTGTATTGGGAAAGTCATCTCCGGTGAACTTTTGTATGGGAAAAGTCATCTCCGGTGAACTTTTGTATTGGGAAAGTCATCTCCGGTGAACTTTTGTATGGGAAAAGTCATCTCCGGTGAACTTTTGTATTGGGAAAGTCATGCCCGGTGAACTTTTGTATTGGGAAAGTCATGCCCGGTGAACTTTTGTATTGGGAAAGTCATGCCCGGTGAACTTTTGTATTGGGAAAGTCGTGCCCGGTGAACTTTTGTATTGGGAAAGTCATCTCCGGTGAACTTTTGTATGGGAAAAGTCATCTCCGGTGAACTTTTGTATTGGGAAAGTCATCTCCGGTGAACTTTTGTATTGGGAAAGTCATCTCCGGTGAACTTTTGTATGGGAAAAGTCATCTCCGGTGAACTTTTGTATTGGGAAAGTCATCTCCGGTGAACTTTTGTATGGGAAAATTCATCTCCGGTGAACTTTTGTATTGGGAAAGTCATCTCCGGTGAACTTTTGTATGGGAAAAGTCATCTCCGGTGAACTTTTGTATTGGGAAAGTCATCTCCGGTGAACTTTTGTATGGGAAAAGTCATCTCCGGTGAACTTTTGTATTGGGAAAGTCATCTCCGGTGAACTTTTGTATTGGGAAAGTCATCTCCGGTGAAATTTTGTATGGGAAAAGTCATCTCCGGTGAACTTTTGTATTGGGAAAGTCATCTCCGGTGAACTTTTGTATGGGAAAAGTCATCTCCGGTGAACTTTTGTATTGGGAAAGTCATCTCCGGTGAACTTTTGTATTGGGAAAAGTCATCTCCGATGAACTTTTGTATTGGGAAAGTCATCTCCGGTGAACTTTTGTATTGGGAAAGTCATCTCCGGTGAACTTTTGTATGGGAAAAGTCATCTCCGGTGAACTTTTGTATTGGGAAAGTCATCTCCGGTGAACTTTTGTATTGGGAAAGTCATCTCCGGTGAACTTTTGTATGGGAAAAGTCATCTCCGGTTTACTTTTGTATTGGGAAAGTCATCTCCGGTGAACTTTTGTATGGGAAAAGTCATCTCCGGTGAACTTTTGTATTGGGAAAGTCATCTCCGGTGAACTTTCGTATTGGGAAAGTCATCTCCGGTGAACTTTTGTATTGGGAAAGTCATCTCCGGTGAACTTTTGTATTGGGAAAGTCATCTCCGGTGAACTTTTGTATTGGGAAAGTCATCTCCGGTGAACTTTTGTATTGGGAAAGTCATCTCCGGTGAACTTTTGTATGGGAAAAGTCATCTCCGGTGAACTTTTGTATTGGGAAAGTCATCTCCGGTGAACTTTTGTATGGGAAAAGTCATCTCCGGTGAACTTTTGTATTGGGAAAGTCATCTCCGGTGAACTTTTGTATGGGAAAAGTCATCTCCGGTGAACTTTTGTATTGGGAAAGTCATCTCCGGTGAACTTTTGTATGGGAAAAGTCATCTCCGGTGAACTTTTGTATTGGGAAAGTCATCTCCGGTGAACTTTTGTATTGGGAAAGTCATCTCCGGTGAACTTTTGTATGGGAAAAGTCATCTCCGGTGAACTTTTGTATTGGGAAAGTCATGCCCGGTGAACTTTTGTATTGGGAAAGTCATCTCCGGTGAACTTTTGTATGGGAAAAGTCATCTCCGGTGAACTTTTGTATTGGGAAAGTCATCTCCGGTGAACTTTTGTATTGGGAAAGTCATCTCCGGTGAACTTTTGTATGGGAAAAGTCATCTCCGGTGAACTTTTGTATTGGGAAAGTCATCTCCGGTGAACTTTTGTATGGGAAAAGTCATCTCCGGTGAACTTTTGTATTGGGAAAGTCATCTCCGGTGAACTTTTGTATTGGGAAAGTCATCTCCGGTGAACTTTTGTATGGGAAAAGTCATCTCCGGTGAACTTTTGTATTGGGAAAGTCATGCCCGGTGAACTTTTGTATTGGGAAAGTCATCTCCGGTGAACTTTTGTATTGGGAAAGTCATCTCCGGTGAACTTTTGTATTGGGAAAGTCATGCCCGGTGAACTTTTGTATTGGGAAAGTCATCTCCGGTGAACTTTTGTATTGGGAAAGTCATCTCCGGTGAACTTTTGTATTGGGAAAGTCATCTCCGGTGAACTTTTGTATGGGAAAAGTCATCTCCGGTGAACTTTTGTATTGGGAAAGTCATGCCCGGTGAACTTTTGTATTGGGAAAGTCGTGCCTGGTGAACTTTTGTATTGGGAAAGTCATGCCCGGTGAACTTTTGTATTGGGAAAGTCATCTCCGGTGAACTTTTGTATTGGGAAAGTCATCTCCGGTGAACTTTTGTATGGGAAAAGTCATCTCCGGTGAACTTTTGTATTGGGAAAGTCATCTCCGGTGAACTTTTGTATGGGAAAAGTCATCTCCGGTGAACTTTTGTATTGGGAAAGTCATCTCCGGTGAACTTTTATATTGGGAAAGTCATCTCCGGTGAACTTTTGTATTGGGAAAGTCATCTCCGGTGAACTTTTGTATGGGAAAAGTCATCTCCGGTGAACTTTTGTATGGGAAAAGTCATCTCCGGTGAACTTTTGTATTGGGAAAGTCATCTCCGGTGAACTTTTGTATGGGAAAAGTCATGCCCGGTGAACTTTTGTATTGGGAAAGTCGTGCCCGGTGAACTTTTGTATTGGGAAAGTCATGCCCGGTGAACTTTTGTATTGGGAAAGTCATCTCCGGTGAACTTTTGTATTGGGAAAGTCATCTCCTGTGAACTTTTGTATGGGAAAAGTCATCTCCGGTGAACTTTTGTATTGGGAAAGTCATCTCCGGTGAACTTTTGTATGGGAAAAGTCATCTCCGGTGAACTTTTGTATTGGGAAAGTCATCTCCGGTGAACTTTTGTATTGGGAAAGTCATCTCCTGTGAACTTTTGTATGGGAAAAGTCATCTCCGGTGAACTTTCGTATTGGGAAAGTCATCTCCGGTGAACTTTTGTATGGGAAAAGTCATCTCCGGTGAACTTTTGTATTGGGAAAGTCATCTCCGGTGAACTTTTATATTGGGAAAGTCATCTCCGGTGAACTTTTGTATTGGGAAAGTCATCTCCGGTGAACTTTTGTATGGGAAAAGTCATCTCCGGTGAAATTTTGTATGGGAAAAGTCGTGCCCGGTGAACTTTTGTATTGGGAAAGTCATCTCCGGTGAACTTTTGTATGGGAAAGTCATCTCCGGTGAACTTTTGTATTGGGAAAGTCATGCCCGGTGAACTTTTGTATTGGGAAAGTCGTGCCCGGTGAACTTTTGTATTGGGAAAGTCATCTCCGGTGAACTTTTGTATGGGAAAGTCATCTCCGGTGAACTTTTGTATTGGGAAAGTCATGCCCGGTGAACTTTTGTATTGGGAAAGTCATGCCCGGTGAACTTTTATATTGGGAAAGTCATCTCCGGTGAACTTTTGTATTGGGAAAGTCATCTCCGGTGAACTTTTGTTTGGGAAAAGTCATCTCCGGTGAACTTTTGTATTGGGAAAGTCATGCCCGGTGAACTTTTGTATTGGGAAAGTCATGCCCGGTGAACTTTTGTATTGGGAAAGTCATGCCCGGTGAACTTTTGTATTGGGAAAGTCGTGCCCGGTGAACTTTTGTATTGGGAAAGTCATGCCCGGTGAACTTTTGTATTGGGAAAGTCATCTCCGGTGAACTTTTGTATTGGGAAAGTCATCTCCGGTGAACTTTTGTATGGGAAAAGTCATCTCCGGTGAACTTTTGTATTGGGAAAGTCATCTCCGGTGAACTTTTGTATGGGAAAAGTCATCTCCGGTGAACTTTTGTATGGGAAAAGTCATCTCCGGTGAACTTTTGTATTGGGAAAGTCATCTCCGGTGAACTTTTGTATGGGAAAAGTCATCTCCGGTGAACTTTTGTATTGGGAAAGTCATCTCCGGTGAACTTTTGTATGGGAAAAGTCATCTCCGGTGAACTTTTGTATTGGGAAAGTCATGCCCGGTGAACTTTTGTATTGGGAAAGTCATGCCCGGTGAACTTTTGTATTGGGAAAGTCATGCCCGGTGAACTTTTGTATTGGGAAAGTCGTGCCCGGTGAACTTTTGTATTGGGAAAGTCATGCCCGGTGAACTTTTGTATTGGGAAAGTCATCTCCGTTGAACTTTTGTATTGGGAAAGTCATCTCCGGTGAACTTTTGTATGGGAAAAGTCATCTCCGGTGAACTTTTGTATGGGAAAAGTCATCTCCGGTGAACTTTTGTATTGGGAAAGTCATCTCCGGTGAAATTTTGTATGGGAAAAGTCATCTCCGGTGAACTTTTGTATTGGGAAAGTCATCTCCGGTGAACTTTTGTATTGGGAAAGTCGTGCCCGGTGAACTTTTGTATTGGGAAAGTCATGCCCGGTGAACTTTTATATTGGGAAAGTCATCTCCGGTGAACTTTTGTATTGGGAAAGTCATCTCCGGTGAACTTTTGTATTGGGAAAGTCATCTCCGGTGAACTTTTGTATTGGGAAAGTCATCTCCGGTGAACTTTTGTATTGGGAAAGTCATCTCCGGTGAACTTTTGTATGGGAAAAGTCATCTCCGGTGAACTTTTGTATTGGGAAAGTCATCTCCGGTGAACTTTTGTATGGGAAAAGTCATCTCCGGTGAACTTTTGTATGGGAAAAGTCATCTCCGGTGAACTTTTGTATTGGGAAAGTCATCTCCGGTGAACTTTTGTATTGGGAAAGTCATCTCCGGTGAACTTTTGTATTGGGAAAGTCATCTCCGGTGAACTTTTGTATGGGAAAAGTCATCTCCGGTGAACTTTTGTATGGGAAAAGTCATCTCCGGTGAACTTTTGTATGGGAAAAGTCATCTCCGGTGAACTTTTGTATGGGAAAAGTCATCTCCGGTGAACTTTTGTATGGGAAAAGTCATCTCCGGTGAACTTTTGTATTGGGAAAGTCATCTCCGGTGAACTTTTGTATGGGAAAAGTCATCTCCGGTGAACTTTTGTATTGGGAAAGTCATCTCCGGTGAACTTTTGTATGGGAAAAGTCATCTCCGGTGAACTTTTGTATTGGGAAAGTCATCTCCGGTGAACTTTTGTATGGAAAAAGTCATCTCCGGTGAACTTTTGTATTGGGAAAGTCATCTCCGGTGAACTTTTGTATGGGAAAAGTGATCTCCGGTGAACTTTTGTATTGGGAAAGTCATCTCCGGTGAACTTTTGTATTGGGAAAGTCATCTCCGGTGAACTTTTGTGTGGGAAAAGTCATCTCCGGTGAACTTTTGTATTGGGAAAGTCATCTCCGGTGAACTTTTGTATGGGAAAAGTCATCTCCGGTGAACTTTTGTATTGGGAAAGTCATGCCCGGTGAACTTTTGTATTGGGGAAGTCATGCCCGGTGAACTTTTGTATTGGGAAAGTCATGCCCGGTGAACTTTTGTATTGGGAAAGTCGTGCCCGGTGAACTTTTGTATTGGGAAAGTCATGCCCGGTGAACTTTTGTATGGGAAAAGTCATCTCCGGTGAACTTTTATATTGGGAAAGTCATCTCCGGTGAACTTTTGTATTGGGAAAGTCATGCCCGGTGAACTTTTGTATGGGAAAAGTCATCTCCGGTGAACTTTTGTATGGGAAAATTCATCTCCGGTGAACTTTTGTATGGGGAAAGTCATCTACGGTGAACTTTTGTATTGGGAAAGTCATCTCCGGTGAACTTTTGTATTGGGAAAGTCATCTCCGGTGAACTTTTGTATGGGAAAAGTCATCTCCGGTGAACTTTTATATTGGGAAAGTCATCTCCGGTGAACTTTTGTATGGGAAAAGTCATCTCCGGTGAACTTTTGTATTGGGAAAGTCATCTCCGGTGAACTTTTGTATTGGGAAAGTCATCTCCGGTGAACTTTTGTATGGGAAAAGTCATCTCCGGTGAACTTTTGTATTGGGAAAGTCATCTCCGGTGAACTTTTGTATTGGGAAAGTCATCTCCGGTGAACTTTTGTATGGGAAAAGTCATCTCCGGTGAACTTTTATATTGGGAAAGTCATCTCCGGTGAACTTTTGTATGGGAAAAGTCATCTCCGGTGAACTTTTGTATGGGAAAAGTCATCTCCGGTGAACTTTTGTATGGGAAAAGTCATCTCCGGTGAACTTTTGTATTGGGAAAGTCATCTCCGGTGAACTTTTGTATTGGGAAAGTCATCTCCGGTGAACTTTTGTATGGGAAAGTCATCTCCCGTGAACTTTTGTATTGGGAAAGTCATCTCCGGTGAACTTTTGTATTGGGAAAGTCATCTCCGGTGAACTTTTGTATGGGAAAAGTCATCTCCGGTAAACTTTTGTATTGGGAAAGTCATCTCCGGTGAACTTTTGTATTGGGAAAGTCATCTCCGGTGAACTTTTGTATTGGGAAAGTCATCTCCGGTGAACTTTTGTATTGGGAAAGTCATCTCCCGTGAACTTTTGTATTGGGAAAGTCATCTCCGGTGAACTTTTGTATTGGGAAAGTCATCTCCGGTGAACTTTTGTATGGGAAAAGTCATCTCCGGTAAACTTTTGTATTGGGAAAGTCATCTCCGGTGAACTTTTGTATTGGGAAAGTCATCTCCGGTGAACTTTTGTATGGGAAAAGTCATCTCCGGTGAACTTTTGTATTGGGAAAGTCATCTCCGGTGAACTTTTGTATGGGAAAAGTCATCTCCGGTGAACTTTTGTATTGGGAAAGTCATCTCCGGTGAACTTTTGTATTGGGAAAAGTCATCTCCGGTGAACTTTTGTATTGGGAAAGTCATGCCCGGTGAACTTTTATATTGGGAAAGTCATCTCCGGTGAACTTTTGTATTGGGAAAGTCATCTCCGGTGAACTTTTGTATTGGGAAAGTCATCTCCGGTGAACTTTTGAATGGGAAAAGTCATCTCCGGTGAACTTTTGTATTGGGAAAGTCATCTCCGGTGAACTTTTGTATTGGGAAAGTCATCTCCGGTGAACTTTTGTATGGGAAAAGTCATCTCCGGTGAACTTTTGTATTGGGAAAGTCATCTCCGGTGAACTTTTGTATGAGAAAAGTCATCTCCGGTGAACTTTTGTATTGGGAAAGTCGTGCCCGGTGAACTTTTGTATTGGGAAAGTCATCTCCGGTGAACTTTTGTATGGGAAAAGTCATCTCCGGTGAACTTTTGTATTGGGAAAGTCATCTCCGGTGAACTTTTGTATTGGGAAAGTCATCTCCGGTGAACTTTTGTATGGGAAAAGTCATCTCCGGTGAACTTTTGTATTGGGAAAGTCATCTCCGGTGAACTTTTGTATGGGAAAAGTCATCTCCGGTGAACTTTTGTATTGGGAAAGTCATCTCCGGTGAACTTTTGTATGGGAAAAGTCATCTCCGGTGAACTTTTGTATTGGGAAAGTCATCTCCGGTGAACTTTTGTATGGGAAAAGTCATCTCCGGTGAACTTTTGTATGGGAAAAGTCATCTCCGGTGAACTTTTGTATGGGAAAAGTCATCTCCGGTGAACTTTTGTATTGGGAAAGTCATCTCCGGTGAACTTTTGTATGGGAAAAGTCATCTCCGGTGAACTTTTGTATTGGGAAAGTCATCTCCGGTGAACTTTTGTATTGGGAAAGTCATCTCCGGTGATCTTTTGTATTGGGAAAGTCATCTCCGGTGAACTTTTGTATGGGAAAAGTCATCTCCGGTGAACTTTTGTATTGGGAAAGTCATCTCCGGTGAACTTTTGTATGGGAAAAGTCATCTCCGGTGAACTTTTGTATTGGGAAAGTCATCTCCGGTGAACTTTTGTATTGGGAAAAGTCATCTCCGGTGAACTTTTGTATTGGGAAAGTCATCTCCGGTGAACTTTTGTATTGGGAAAGTCATCTCCGGTGAACTTTTGTATGGGAAAAGTCATCTCCGGTGAACTTTTGTTTTGGGAAAGTCATCTCCGGTGAACTTTTGTATTGGGAAAGTCATCTCCGGTGAACTTTTGTATGGGAAAAGTCATCTCCGGTGAACTTTTGTATTGGGAAAGTCATCTCCGGTGAACTTTTGTATGGGAAAAGTCATCTCCGGTGAACTTTTGTATTGGGAAAGTCATCTCCGGTGAACTTTTGTATTGGGAAAGTCATCTCCGGTGAACTTTTGTATGGGAAAAGTCATCTCCGGTGAACTTTTATATTGGGAAAGTCATCTCCGGTGAACTTTTGTATGGGAAAAGTCATCTCCGGTGAACTTTTGTATGGGAAAAGTCATCTCCGGTGAACTTTTGTATTGGGAAAGTCATCTCCGGTGAACTTTTGTATTAGGAAAGTCATCTCCGGTGAACTTTTGTATGGGAAAAGTCATCTCCGGTGAACTTTTATATTGGGAAAGTCATCTCCGGTGAACTTTTGTATGGGAAAAGTCATCTCCGGTGAACTTTTGTATTGGGAAAGTCATCTCCGGTGAACTTTTGTATTGGGAAAGTCATCTCCGGTGAACTTTTGTATGGGAAAAGTCATCTCCGGTGAACTTTTGTATTGGGAAAGTCATCTCCGGTGAACTTTTGTATTGGGAAAGTCATCTCCGGTGAACTTTTGTATGGGAAAAGTCATCTCCGGTGAACTTTTATATTGGGAAAGTCATCTCCGGTGAACTTTTGTATGGGAAAAGTCATCTCCGGTGAACTTTTGTATGGGAAAAGTCATCTCCGGTGAACTTTTGTATTGGGAAAGTCATCTCCGGTGAACTTTTGTATTGGGAAAGTCATCTCCGGTGAACTTTTATATTGGGAAAGTCATCTCCGGTGAACTTTTGTATTGGGAAAGTCGTGCCCGGTGAACTTTTGTATTGGGAAAGTCATCTCCGGTGAACTTTTGTATTGGGAAAGTCATCTCCGGTGAACTTTTGTATTGGGAAAGTCATCTCCGGTGAACTTTTTTATGGGAAAAGTCATCTCCGGTGAACTTTTGTATTGGGAAAGTCATCTCCGGTGAACTTTGGTATTGGGAAAGTCATCTCCGGTGAACTTTTGTATGGGAAAAGTCATCTCCGGTGAACTTTTGTATTGGGAAAGTCATCTCCGGTGAACTTTTGTATGGGAAAAGTCATCTCCGGTGAACTTTTGTATTGGGAAAGTCATCTCCGGTGAACTTTTGTATTGGGAAATGTCATCTCCGGTGAACTTTTGTATTGGGAAAGTCATCTCCGGTGAACTTTTGTATTGGGAAAGTCATCTCCGGTGAACTTTTGTATTGGGAAAGTCATCTCCGGTGAACTTTTGTATGGGAAAAGTCATCTCCGGTGAACTTTTGTATTGGGAAAGTCATCTCCGGTGAACTTTTGTATTGGGAAAGTCATCTCCGGTGAACTTTTGTATAGGAAAAGTCATCTCCGGTGAACTTTTGTATTGGGAAAGTCATCTCCGGTGAACTTTTGTATTGGGAAAGTCATCTCCGGTGAACTTTTGTATGGGAAAAGTCATCTCCGGTGAACTTTTGTATTGGGAAAGTCATCTCCGGTGAACTTTTGTATGGGAAAAGTCATCTCCGGTGAACTTTTGTATGGGAAAAGTCATCTCCGGTGAACTTTTGTATTGGGAAAGTCATCTCCGGTGAACTTTTGTATTGGGAAAGTCATCTCCGGTGAACTTTTGTATTGGGAAAGTCATCTCCGGTGAACTTTTGTATTGGGAAAGTCATCTCCGGTGAACTTTTGTATGGGAAAAGTCATCTCCGGTGAACTTTTGTATTGGGAAAGTCATCTCCGGTGAACTTTTGTATGGGAAAAGTCATCTCCGGTGAACTTTTGTATTGGGAAAGTCATGCCCGGTGAACTTTTGTATTGGGAAAGTCATCTCCGGTGAACTTTTGTATGGGAAAAGTCATCTCCGGTGAACTTTTGTATTGGGAAAGTCATCTCCGGTGAACTTTTGTATTGGGAAAGTCATCTCCGGTGAACTTTTGTATGGGAAAAGTCATCTCCGGTGAACTTTTGTATTGGGAAAGTCATCTCCGGTGAACTTTTGTATGGGAAAAGTCATCTCCGGTGAACTTTTGTATTGGGAAAGTCATCTCCGGTGAACTTTTGTATTGGGAAAGTCATCTCCGGTGAACTTTTGTATGGGAAAAGTCATCTCCGGTGAACTTTTGTATTGGGAAAGTCATCTCCGGTGAACTTTTGTATGGGAAAAGCCATCTCCGGTGAACTTTTGTATTGGGAAAGTCATGCCCGGTGAACTTTTGTATTGGGAAAGTCATGCCCGGTGAACTTTTGTATTGGGAAAGTCATGCCCGGTGAACTTTTGTATTGGGAAAGTCGAGCCCGGTGAACTTTTGTATTGGGAAAGTCATCTCCGGTGAACTTTTGTATGGGAAAAGTCATCTCCGGTGAACTTTTGTATTGGGAAAGTCATCTCCGGTGAACTTTTGTATTGGGAAAGTCATCTCCGGTGAACTTTTGTATGGGAAAAGTCATCTCCGGTGAACTTTTGTATTGGGAAAGTCATCTCCGGTGAACTTTTGTATTGGGAAAGTCATCTCCGGTGAACTTTTGTATGGGAAAAGTCATCTCCGGTGAACTTTTGTATTGGGAAAGTCATCTCCGGTGAACTTTTGTATTGGGAAAGTCATCTCCGGTGAACTTTTGTATGGGAAAAGTCATCTCCGGTGAACTTTTGTATGGGAAAAGTCATCTCCGGTGAACTTTTGTATGGGAAAAGTCATCTCCGGTGAACTTTTGTATTGGGAAAGTCATCTCCGGTGAACTTTTGTATTGGGAAAGTCATCTCCGGTGAACTTTTGTATTGGGAAAGTTATCTCCGGTGAACTTTTGTATGGGAAAAGTCATCTCCGGTGAACTTTTGTATGGGAAAAGTCATCTCCGGTGAACTTTTGTATGGGAAAAGTCATCTCCGGTGAACTTTTGTATGGGAAAAGTCATCTCCGGTGAACTTTTGTATTGGGAAAGTCATCTCCGGTGAACTTTTGTATGGGAAAAGTCATCTCCGGTGAACTTTTGTATTGGGAAAGTCATCTCCGGTGAACTTTTGTATGGGAAAAGTCATCTCCGGTGAACTTTTGTATTGGGAAAGTCATCTCCGGTGAACTTTTGTATGGGAAAAGTCATCTCCGGTGAACTTTTGTATTGGGAAAGTCATCTCCGGTGAACTTTTGTATGGGAAAAGTCATCTCCGGTGAACTTTTGTATTGGGAAAGTCATCTCCGGTGAACTTTTGTATGGGAAAAGTCATCTCCGGTGAACTTTTGTATTGGGAAAGTCATCTCCGGTGAACTTTTGTATTGGGAAAGTCATCTCCGGTGAACTTTTGTATGGGAAAAGTCATCTCCGGTGAACTTTTGTATTGGGAAAGTCATCTCCGGTGAACTTTTGTATGGGAAAAGTCATCTCCGGTGAACTTTTGTATTGGGAAAGTCATGCCCGGTGAACTTTTGTATTGGGAAAGTCATGCCCGGTGAACTTTTGTATTGGGAAAGTCATGCCCGGTGAACTTTTGTATTGGGAAAGTCGTGC
This sequence comes from Musca autumnalis, assembly GCF_047663935.1. Taxonomy (NCBI): domain Eukaryota; kingdom Metazoa; phylum Arthropoda; class Insecta; order Diptera; family Muscidae; genus Musca; species Musca autumnalis. The sequence goes on from NW_027412109.1 coordinate 35,524, forward strand.
CCGCTGAACTTTTGTATTGGGAAAGTCATGCCCGGTGAACTTTTGTATGGGAAAAGTCATCTCCGGTGAACTTTTATATTGGGAAAGTCATCTCCGGTGAACTTTTGTATTGGGAAAGTCATGCCCGGTGAACTTTTGTATGGGAAAAGTCATCTCCGGTGAACTTTTGTATGGGAAAAGTCATCTCCGGTGAACTTTTGTATTGGGAAAGTCATCTCCGGTGAACTTTTGTATTGGGAAAGTCATCTCCGGTGAACTTTTGTATTGGGAAAGTCATCTCCGGTGAACTTTTGTATGGGAAAAGTCATCTCCGGTGAACTTTTATATTGGGAAAGTCATCTCCGGTGAACTTTTGTATGGGAAAAGTCATCTCCGGTGAACTTTTGTATTGGGGAAGTCATCTCCGGTGAACTTTTGTATTGGGAAAGTCATCTCCGGTGAACTTTTGTATGGGAAAAGTCATCTCCGGTGAACTTTTGTATTGGGAAAGTCATCTCCGGTGAACTTTTGTATTGGGAAAGTCATCTCCGGTAAACTTTTGTATGGGAAAAGTCATCTCCGGTGAACTTTTATATTGGGAAAGTCATCTCCGGTGAACTTTTGTATGGGAAAAGTTATCTCCGGTGAACTTTTGTATGGGAAAAGTCATCTCCGGTGAAATTTTGTATTGGGAAAGTCATCTCCGGTGAACTTTTGTATTGGGAAAGTCATCTCCGGTGAACTTTTGTATGGGAAAAGTCATCTCCGGTGAACTTTTATATTGGGAAAGTCATCTCCGGTAAACTTTTGTATTGGGAAAGTCGTGCCCGGTGAACTTTTGTATTGGGAAAGTCATCTCCGGTGAACTTTTGTATTGGAAAAGTCATCTCCGGTGAACTTTTGTATTGGGAAAGTCATCTCCGGTGAACTATTGTATGGGAAAAGTCATCTCCGGTGAACTTTTGTATTGGGAAAGTCATCTCCAGTGAACTTTTGTATTGGGAAAGTCATCTCCGGTGAACTTTTGTATGGGAAAAGTCATCTCCGGTGAACTTTTGTATTGGGAAAGTCATCTCCGGTGAACTTTTGTATGGGAAAAGTCATCTCCGGTGAACTTTTGTATTGGGAAAGTCATCTCCGGTGAACTTTTGTATTGGGAAAGTCATCTCCGGTGAACTTTTGTATGGGAAAAGTCATCTCCGGTGAACTTTTGTATTGGGAAAGTCGTGCCCGGTGAACTTTTGTATTGGGAAAGTCATCTCCGGTGAACTTTTGTATTGGGAAAGTCATCTCCGGTGAACTTTTGTATTGGGAAAAGTCATCTCCGGTGAACTTTTGTATTGGGAAAGTCATCTCCGGTGAACTTTTGTATGGGAAAAGTCATGCCCGGTGAACTTTTATATTGGGAAAGTCATCTCCGGTGAACTTTTGTATTGGGAAAGTCATCTCCGGTGAACTTTTGTATTGGGAAAGTCATCTCCGGTGAACTTTTGTATGGGAAAAGTCATCTCCGGTGAACTTTTGTATTGGGAAAGTCATCTCCGGTGAACTTTTGTATGGGAAAAGCCATCTCCGGTGAACTTTTGTATTGGGAAAGTCGTGCCCGGTGAACTTTTGTATTGGGAAAGTCATCTCCGGTGAACTTTTGAATTGGGAAAGTCATCTCCGGTGAACTTTTGTATGGGAAAAGTCATCTCCGGTGAACTTTTGTATGGGAAAAGTCATCTCCGGTGAACTTTTGTTTGGGAAAAGTCATCTCCGGTGAACTTTTGTATGGGAAAAGTCATCTCCGGTGAACTTTTGTATGGGAAAAGTCATCTCCGGTGAACTTTTGTATTGGGAAAGTCATCTCCGGTGAACTTTTGTATTGGGAAAGTCATGCCCGGTGAACTTTTGTATTGGGAAAGTCATCTCCGGTGAACTTTTGTATTGGGAAAGTCATCTCCGGTGAACTTTTGTATGGGAAAAGTCATCTCCGGTGAACTTTTGTATTGGGAAAGTCATCTCCGGTGAACTTTTGTATTGGGAAAGTCATCTCCGGTGAACTTTTGTATGGGAAAAGTCATCTCCGGTGAACTTTTGTATTGGGAAAGTCATCTCCGGTGAACTTTTGTATGGGAAAAGTCATCTCCGGTGAACTTTTTATTGGGAAAGTCATCTCCGGTGAACTTTTGTATTGGGAAAGTCATCTCCGGTGAACTTTTGTATGGGAAAAGTCATCTCCGGTGAACTTTTGTATTGGGAAAGTCATCTCCGGTGAACTTTTGTATGGGAAAAGTCATCTCCGGTGAACTTTTGTATTGGGAAAGTCATCTCCGGTGAACTTTTGTATGGGAAAAGTCATGCCCGGTGAACTTTTGTATTGAGAAAGTCATGCCCGGTGAACTTTTGTATTGGGAAAGTCATGCCCGGTGAACTTTTGTATTGGGAAAGTCATCTCCGGTGAACTTTTGTATTGGGAAAGTCATCTCCGGTGAACTTTTGTATGGGAAAAGTCATCTCCGGTGAACTTTTGTATTGGGAAAGTCATCTCCGGTGAACTTTTGTATGGGAAAAGTCATCTCCGGTGAACTTTTATATTGGGAAAGTCATCTCCGGTGAACTTTTGTATTGGGAAAGTCGTGCCCGGTGAACTTTTGTATTGGGAAAGTCATCTCCGGTGAACTTTTGTATTGGGAAAGTCATCTCCGGTGAACTTTTGTATTGGGAAAGTCATCTCCGGTGAACTTTTGTATGGGAAAAGTCATCTCCGGTGAACTTTTGTATTGGGAAAGTCATCTCCGGTGAACTTTTGTATTGGGAAAGTCATCTCCGGTGAACTTTTGTATGGGAAAAGTCATCTCCGGTGAACTTTTGTATTGGGAAAGTCATCTCCGGTGAACTTTTGTATGGGAAAAGTCATCTCCGGTGAACTTTTGTATTGGGAAAGTCATCTCCGGTGAACTTTTGTATTGGGAAAGTCATCTCCGGTGAACTTTTGTATGGGAAAAGTCATCTCCGGTGAACTTTTGTATTGGGAAAGTCGTGCCCGGTGAACTTTTGTATTGGGAAAGTCATCTCCGGTGAACTTTTGTATTGGGAAAGTCATCTCCGGTGAACTTTTGTATTGGGAAAAGTCATCTCCGGTGAACTTTTGTATTGGGAAAGTCATCTCCGGTGAACTTTTGTATGGGAAAAGTCATGCCCGGTGAACTTTTATATTGGGAAAGTCATCTCCGGTGAACTTTTGTATTGGGAAAGTCATCTCCGGTGAACTTTTGTATTGGGAAAGTCATCTCCGGTGAACTTTTGTATGGGAAAAGTCATCTCCGGTGAACTTTTGTATTGGGAAAGTCATCTCCGGTGAACTTTTGTATGGGAAAAGCCATCTCCGGTGAACTTTTGTATTGGGAAAGTCGTGCCCGGTGAACTTTTGTATTGGGAAAGTCATCTCCGGTGAACTTTTGTATTGGGAAAGTCATCTCCGGTGAACTTTTGTATGGGAAAAGTCATCTCCGGTGAACTTTTGTATGGGAAAAGTCATCTCCGGTGAACTTTTGTATGGGAAAAGTCATCTCCGGTGAACTTTTGTATGGGAAAAGTCATCTCCGGTGAACTTTTGTATGGGAAAAGTCATCTCCGGTGAACTTTTGTATTGGGAAAGTCATCTCCGGTGAACTTTTGTATTGGGAAAGTCATGCCCGGTGAACTTTTGTATTGGGAAAGTCATCTCCGGTGAACTTTTGTATTGGGAAAGTCATCTCCGAAGAACTTTTGTATGGGAAAAGTCATCTCCGGTGAACTTTTGTATTGGGAAAGTCATCTCCGGTGAACTTTTGTATTGGGAAAGTCATCTCCGGTGAACTTTTGTATGGGAAAAGTCATCTCCGGTGAACTTTTGTATTGGGAAAGTCATCTCCGGTGAACTTTTGTATGGGAAAAGTCATCTCCGGTGAACTTTTGTATTGGGAAAGTCATCTCCGGTGAACTTTTGTATTGGGAAAGTCATCTCCGGTGAACTTTTGTATGGGAAAAGTCATCTCCGGTGAACTCTTGTATTGGGAAAGTCATCTCCGGTGAACTTTTGTATGGGAAAAGTCATCTCCGGTGAACTTTTGTATTGGGAAAGTCATCTCCGGTGAACTTTTGTATGGGAAAAGTCATCTCCGGTGAACTTTTGTATTGGGAAAGTCATGCCCGGTGAACTTTTGTATTGGGAAAGTCATGCCCGGTGAACTTTTGTATTGGGAAAGTCATCTCCTGTGAACTTTTGTATTGGGAAAGTCATCTCCGGTGAACTTTTGTATGGGAAAAGTCATCTCCGGTGAACTTTTGTATTGGGAAAGTCATCTCCGGTGAACTTTTGTATTGGGAAAGTCATCTCCGGTGAACTTTTGTATGGGAAAAGTCATCTCCGGTGAACTTTTGTATTGGGAAAGTCATCTCCGGTGAACTTTTGTATGGGAAAAGTCATCTCCGGTGAACTTTTGTATTGGGAAAGTCATCTCCGGTGAACTTTTGTATTGGGAAAGTCATCTCCGGTGAACTTTTGTATTGGGAAAGTCATCTCCGGTGAACTTTTGTATTGGGAAAGTCATCTCCGGTGAACTTTTGTATGGGAAAAGTCATCTCCGGTGAACTTTTGTATTGGGAAAGTCATCTCCGGTGAACTTTTGTATGGGGAAAGTCATCCCCGGTGAACTTTTGTATGGGAAAAGTCATCTCCGGTGAACTTTTGTATTGGGAAAGTCATCTCCGGTGAACTTTTGTATTGGGAAAGTCATCTCCGGTGAACTTTTGTATGGGAAAAGTCATCTCCGGTGAACTTTTGTATGGGAAAAGTCATCTCCGGTGAACTTTTGTATTGGGAAAGTCATCTCCGGTGAACTTTTGTATGGGAAAAGTCATCTCCGGTGAACTTTTGTATTGGGAAAGTCATCTCCGGTGAACTTTTGTATTGGGAAAGTCATCTCCGGTGAACTTTTATATGGGAAAAGTCATCTCCGGTGAACTTTTATATTGGGAAAGTCATCTCCGGTGAACTTTTGTATGGGAAAAGTTATCTCCGGTGAACTTTTGTATGGGAAAAGTCATCTCCGGTGAACTTTTGTATTGGGAAAGTCATCTCCGGTGAACTTTTGTATTGGGAAAGTCATCTCCGGTGAACTTTTGTATGGGAAAAGTCATCTCCGGTGAACTTTTATATTGGGAAAGTCATCTCCGGTGAACTTTTGTATTGGGAAAGTCATCTCCTGTGAACTTTTGTATTGGGAAAGTCATCTCCGGGGAACTTTTGTATTGGGAAAGTCATCTCCGGTGAACTTTTGTATGGGAAAAGTCATCTCCGGTGAACTTTTGTATTGGGAAAGTCATCTCCGGTGAACTTTTGTATTGGGAAAGTCATCTCCGGTGAACTTTTGTATGGGAAAAGTCATCTCCGGTGAACTTTTGTATTGGGAAAGTCATCTCCGGTGAACTTTTGTATGGGAAAAGTCATCTCCGGTGAACTTTTGTATTGGGAAAGTCATCTCCGGTGAACTTTTGTATTGGGAAAGTCATCTCCGGTGAACTTTTGTATGGGAAAAGTCATCTCCGGTGAACTTTTGTATTGGGAAAGTCGTGCCCGGTGAACTTTTGTATTGGGAAAGTCATCTCCAGTGAACTTTTGTATTGGGAAAGTCATCTCCGGTGAACTTTTGTATTGGGAAAAGTCATCTCCGGTGAACTTTTGTATTGGGAAAGTCATCTCCGGTGAACTTTTGTATGGGAAAAGTCATGCCCGGTGAACTTTTATATTGGGAAAGTCATCTCCGGTGAACTTTTGTATTGGGAAAGTCATCTCCGGTGAACTTTTGTATTGGGAAAGTCATCTCCGGTGAACTTTTGTATGGGAAAAGTCATCTCCGGTGAACTTTTGTATTGGGAAAGTCATCTCCGGTGAACTTTTGTATGGGAAAAGCCATCTCCGGTGAACTTTTGTATTGGGAAAGTCATCTCCGGTGAACTTTTGTATTGGGAAAGTCATCTCCGGTGAACTTTTGTATGGGAAAAGTCATCTCCGGTGAACTTTTGTATGGGAAAAGTCATCTCCGGTGAACTTTTGTATGGGAAAAGTCATCTCCGGTGAACTTTTGTATGGGAAAAGTCATCTCCGGTGAACTTTTGTATGGGAAAAGTCATCTCCGGTGAACTTTTGTATGGGAAAAGTCATCTCCGGTGAACTTTTGTATTGGGAAAGTCATCTCCGGTGAACTTTTGTATTGGGAAAGTCATGCCCGGTGAACTTTTGTATTGGGAAAGTCATCTCCGGTGAACTTTTGTATTGGGAAAGTCATCTCCGGTGAACTTTTGTATGGGAAAAGTCATCTCCGGTGAACTTTTGTATTGGGAAAGTCATCTCCGGTGAACTTTTGTATTGGGAAAGTCATCTCCGGTGAACTTTTGTATGGGAAAAGTCATCTCCGGTGAACTTTTGTATTGGGAAAGTCATCTCCGGTGAACTTTTGTATGGGAAAAGTCATCTCCGGTGAACTTTTGTATTGGGAAAGTCATCTCCGGTGAACTTTTGTATTGGGAAAGTCATCTCCGGTGAACTTTTGTATGGGAAAAGTCATCTCCGGTGAACTTTTGTATTGGGAAAGTCATCTCCGGTGAACTTTTGTATGGGAAAAGTCATCTCCGGTGAACTTTTGTATTGGGAAAGTCATCTCCGGTGAACTTTTGTATGGGAAAAGTCATGCCCGGTGAACTTTTGTATTGGGAAAGTCATGCCCGGTGAACTTTTGTACTGGGAAAGTCATGCCCGGTGAACTTTTGTATTGGGAAAGTCATCTCCGGTGAACTTTTGTATTGGGAAAGTCATCTCCGGTGAACTTTTGTATGGGAAAAGTCATCTCCGGTGAACTTTTGTATTGGGAAAGTCATCTCCGGTGAACTTTTGTATTGGGAAAGTCATCTCCGGTGAACTTTTGTATTGGGAAAGTCATCTCCGGTGAACTTTTGTATGGGAAAAGTCATCTCCGGTGAACTTTTGTATTTGGAAAGTCATCTCCGGTGAACTTTTGTATGGGGAAAGTCATCTCCGGTGAACTTTTGTATGGGAAAAGTCATCTCCGGTGAACTTTTGTATTGGGAAAGTCATCTCCGGTGAACTTTTGTATTGGGAAAGTCATCTCCGGTGAACTTTTGTATGGGAAAAGTCATCTCCGGTGAACTTTTGTATGGGAAAAGTCATCTCCGGTGAACTTTTGTATGGGAAAAGTCATCTCCGGTGAACTTTTGTATTGGGAAAGTCATCTCCGGTGAACTTTTGTATTGGGAAAGTCATCTCCGGTGAACTTTTGTATTGGGAAAGTCATCTCCGGTGAACTTTTGTATTGGGAAAGTCATCTCCGGTGAACTTTTGTATTGGGAAAGTCATCTCCGGTGAACTTTTGTATGGGAAAAGTCATCTCCGGTGAACTTTTGTATTGGGAAAGTCATCTCCGGTGAACTTTTGTATGGGAAAAGTCATCTTCGGTGAACTTTTGTATTGGGAAAGTCATCTCCGGTGAACTTTTGTATTGGGAAAGTCATCTCCGGTGAACTTTTGTATGGGAAAAGTCATCTCCGGTGAACTTTTGTATTGGGAAAGTCATCTCCGGTGAACTTTTGTATTGGGAAAGTCATCTCCGGTGAACTTTTGTATTGGGAAAGTCATCTCCGGTGAACTTTTGTATTGGGAAAGTCATCTCCGGTGAACTTTTGTATTGGGAAAGTCATCTCCGGTGAACTTTTGTATTGGGAAAGTCATCTCCGGTGAACTTTTGTATGGGAAAAGTCATCTCCGGTGAACTTTTGTATTGGGAAAGTCATCTCCGGTGAACTTTTGTATGGGAAAAGTCATCTCCGGTGAACTTTTGTATTGGGAAAGTCATCTCCGGTGAACTTTTGTATTGGGAAAGTCATGCCCGGTGAACTTTTGTATTGGGAAAGTCATCTCCGGTGAACTTTTGTATTGGGAAAGTCATCTCCGGTGAACTTTTGTATGGGAAAAGTCATCTCCGGTGAACTTTTGTATTGGGAAAGTCATCTCCGGTGAACTTTTGTATTGGGAAAGTCATCTCCGGTGAACTTTTGTATTGGGAAAGTCATCTCCGGTGAACTTTTGTATGGGAAAAGTCATCTCCGGTGAACTTTTGTATTGGGAAAGTCATCTCCGGTGAACTTTTGTATGGGAAAAGTCGTCTCCGGTGAACTTTTGTATTGGGAAATTCATCTCCGGTGAACTTTTGTATGGGAAAAGTCATCTCCGGTGAACTTTTGTATTGGGAAAGTCATCTCCGGTGAACTTTTGTATTGGGAAAGTCATCTCCGGTGAACTTTTGTATGGGAAAAGTCATCTCCGGTGAACTTTTGTATGGGAAAACTCATCTCCGGTAAACTTTTGTATTGGGAAAGTCATGCACGGTGAACTTTTTTAATGGGAAAGTCATGCCCGGTGAACTTTTGTATTGGGAAAGTCATGCCCGGTGAACTTTTGTATGGGAAAAGTCATCTCCGGTGAACTTTTGTATGGGAAAAGTCATCTCCGGTGAACTTTTGTATTGGGAAAGTCATCTCCGGTGAACTTTTGTATTGGGAAAGTCATCTCCGGTGAACTTTTGTATTGGGAAAGTCATGCCCGGTGAACTTTTGTTTTGGGAAAGTCATGCCCGGTGAACTTTTGTATTGGGAAAGTCATCTCCGGTGAACTTTTGTATGGGAAAAGTCATCTCCGGTGAACTTTTGTATTGGGAAAGTCATCTCCGGTGAACTTTTGTATGGGAAAAGTCATCTCCGGTGAACTTTTGTATGGGAAAAGTCATCTCCGGTGAACTTTTGTATGGGAAAAGTCATCTCCGGTGAACTTTTGTATTGGGAAAGTCATCTCCGGTGAACTTTTGTATTGGGAAAGTCATCTCCGGTGAACTTTTGTATTGGGAAGGTCATCTCCGGTGAACTTTTGTATGGGAAAAGTCATCTCCGGTGAACTTTTGTATGGGAAAAGTCATCTCCGGTGAACTTTTGTATGGGAAAAGTCATCTCCGGTGAACTTTTGCATGGGAAAAGTCATCTCCGGTGAACTTTTGTATTGGGAAAGTCATCTCCGGTGAACTTTTGTATTGAGAAAGTCATGCCCGGTGAACTTTTGTATTGGGAAAGTCATCTCCGGTGAACTTTTGTATGGGAAAAGTCATCTCCGGTGAACTTTTGTATGGGAAAAGTCATCTCCGGTGAACTTTTGTATTGGGAAAGTCATCTCCGGTGAACTTTTGTATTGGGAAGGTCATCTCCGGTGAACTTTTGTATGGGAAAAGTCATCTCCGGTGAACTTTTGTATGGGAAAAGTCATCTCCGGTGAACTTTTGTGTGGGAAAAGTCATCTCCGGTGAACTTTTGTATGGGAAAAGTCATCTCCGGTGAACTTTTGTATGGGAAAAGTCATCTCCGGTGAACTTTTGTATTGGGAAAGTCATCTCCGGTGAACTTTTGTATTGGGAAAGTCATGCCCGGTGAACTTTTGTATTGGGAAAGTCATGCCCGGTGAACTTTTGTATTGGGAAAGTCATCTCCGGTGAACTTTTGTATTGGGAAAGTCATCTCCGGTGAACTTTTGTATTGGGAAAGTCATCTCCGGTGAACTTTTGTATGGGAAAAGTCATCTCCGGTGAACTTTTGTATTGGGAAAGTCATCTCCGGTGAACTTTTGTATGGGAAAAGTCATCTCCGGTGAACTTTTGTATTGGGAAAGTCATCTCCGGTGAACTTTTGTATGGGAAAAGTCATGCCCGGTGAACTTTTGTATTGGGAAAGTCATGCCCGGTGAACTTTTGTATTGGGAAAGTCATGCCCGGTGAACTTTTGTATTGGGAAAGTCATCTCCGGTGAACTTTTGTATTGGGAAAGTCATCTCCGGTGAACTTTTGTTTTGGGAAAGTCATCTCCGGTGAACTTTTGTATTGGGAAAGTCATCTCCGGTGAACTTTTGTATTGGGAAAGTCATCTCCGGTGAACTTTTGTATGGGAAAAGTCATCTCCGGTGAACTTTTGTATTGGGAAAGTCATCTCCGGTGAACTTTTGTATGGGAAAAGTCATCTCCGGTGAACTTTTGTATTGGGAAAGTCATCTCCGGTGAACTTTTGTATTGGGAAAGTCATCTCCGGTGAACTTTTGTATTGGGAAAGTCATCTCCGGTGAACTTTTGTATTGGGAAAGTCATCTCCGGTGAACTTTTGTATGGGAAAAGTCATCTCCGGTGAACTTTTGTATTGGGAAAGTCATCTCCGGTGAACTTTTGTATGGGAAAAGTCATCTCCGGTGAACTTTTGTATTGGGAAAGTCATCTCCGGTGAACTTTTGTATTGGGAAAGTCATCTCCGGTGAACTTTTGTATGGGAAAAGTCATCTCCGGTGAACTTTTGTATTGGGAAAGTCATCTCCGGTGAACTTTTGTATTGGGAAAGTCATCTCCGGTGAACTTTTGTATTGGGAAAGTCATCTCCGGTGAACTTTTGTATGGGAAAAGTCATCTCCGGTGAACTTTTGTATTGGGAAAGTCATCTCCGGTGAACTTTTGTATGGGAAAAGTCATCTCCGGTGAACTTTTGTATTGGGAAAGTCATCTCCGGTGAACTTTTGTATGGGAAAAGTCATCTCCGGTGAACTTTTGTATTGGGAAAGTCATCTCCGGTGAACTTTTGTATTGGGAAAGTCATCTCCGGTGAACTTTTGTATGGGAAAAGTCATCTCCGGTGAACTTTTGTATTGGGAAAGTCATGCCCGGTGAACTTTTATATTGGGAAAGTCATCTCCGGTGAACTTTTGTATTGGGAAAGTCATCTCCGGTGAACTTTTGTATTGGGAAAGTCATCTCCGGTGAACTTTTGTATTGGGAAAGTCATGCCCGGTGAACTTTTGTATTGGGAAAGTCATGCCCGGTGAACTTTTGTATTGGGAAAGTCATCTCCGGTGAACTTTTGTATTGGGAAAGTCATCTCCGGTGAACTTTTGTATGGGAAAAGTCATCTCCGGTGAACTTTTGTATTGGGAAAGTCATCTCCGGTGAACTTTTGTATTGGGAAAGTCATCTCCGGTGAACTTTTGTATGGGAAAAGTCATCTCCGGTGAACTTTTGTATTGGGAAAGTCATCTCCGGTGAACTTTTGTATGGGAAAAGTCATCTCCGGTGAACTTTTGTATTGGGAAAGTCATGCCCGGTGAACTTTTGTATTGGGAAAGTCATCTCCGGTGAACTTTTGTATGGGAAAAGTCATCTCCGGTGAACTTTTGTATTGGGAAAGTCATCTCCGGTGAACTTTTGTGTTGGGAATGTCATCTCCGGTGAACTTTTGTATGGGAAAAGTCATCTCCGGTGAACTTTTGTATTGGGAAAGTCATCTCCGGTGAACTTTTGTATGGGAAAAGTCATGCCCGGTGAACTTTTGTATTGGGAAAGTCATCTCCGGTGAACTTTTGTATTGGGAAAGTCATCTCCGGTGAACTTTTGTATGGGAAAAGTCATCTCCGGTGAACTTTTGTATGGGAAAAGTCATCTCCGGTGAACTTTTGTATTGGAAAAGTCATCTCCGGTGAACTTTTGTATGGGAAAAGTCATGCCCGGTGAACTTTTGTATTGGGAAAGTCATCTCCGGTGAACTTTTGTATTGGGAAAGTCATCTCCGGTGAACTTTTGTATGGGAAAAGTCATCTCCGGTGAACTTTTGTATTGGGAAAGTCATCTCCGGTGAACTTTTGTATGGGAAAAGTCATCTCCGGTGAACTTTTGTATTGGGAAAGTCATCTCCGGTGAACTTTTGTATTGGGAAAGTCATCTCCGGTGAACTTTTGTATGGGAAAAGTCATCTCCGGTGAACTTTTGTATTGGGAAAGTCATCTCCGGTGAACTTTTGTATTGGGAAAGTCATCTCCGGTGAACTTTTGTATGGGAAAAGTCATCTCCGGTGAACTTTTGTATTGGAAAAGTCATCTCCGGTGAACTTTTGTATTGGGAAATTCATCTCCGGTGAACTTTTGTATGGGAAAAGTCATCTCCGGTGAACTTTTGTATGGGAAAAGTCATCTCCGGTGAACTCTTGTATTGGGAAAGTCATGCCCGGTGAACTTTTGTATTGGGAAAGTCATGCCCGGTGAACTTTTGTATTGGGAAAGTCATGCCCGGTGAACTTTTGTATGGGAAAAGTCATCTCCGGTGAACTTTTGTATGGGAAAAGTCATCTCCGGTGAACTTTTGTATTGGGAAAGTCATCTCCGGTGAACTTTTGTATTGGGAAAGTCATCTCCGGTGAACTTTTGTATTGGGAAAGTCATGCCCGGTGAACTTTTGTTTTGGGAAAGTCATCTCCGGTGAACTTTTGTATTGGGAAAGTCATCTCCGGTGAACTTTTGTATGGGAAAAGTCATCTCCGGTGAACTTTTGTATTGGGAAAGTCATCTCCGGTGAACTTTTGTATTGGGAAAGTCATGCCCGGTGAACTTTTATATTGGGAAAGTCATGCCCGGTGAACTTTTGTATTGGGAAAGTCATCTCCGGTGAACTTTTGTATTGGGAAAGTCATGCCCGGTGAACTTTTGTATTGGGAAAGTCATCTCCGGTGAACTTTTGTATTGGGAAAGTCATCTCCGGTGAACTTTTGTATTGGGAAAGTCGTGCCCGGTGAACTTTTGTATTGGGAAAGTCATGCCCGGTGAACTTTTATATTGGGAAAGTCATCTCCGGTGAACTTTTGTATTGGGAAAGTCGTGCCCGGTGAACTTTTGTATTGGGAAAGTCATCTCCGGTGAACTTTTGTATGGGAAAGTGATCTCCGGTGAACTTTTGTATTGGGAAAGTCATGCCCGGTGAACTTTTGTATTGGGAAAGTCATCTCCGGTGAACTTTTGTATGGGAAAAGTCATCTCCGGTGAACTTTTGTATTGGGAAAGTCATCTCCGGTGAACTTTTGTATTGGGAAAGTCATCTCCGGTGAACTTTTGTATGGGAAAAGTCATCTCCGGTGAACTTTTGTATTGGGAAAGTCATCTCCGGTGAACTTTTATATTGGGAAAGTCATCTCCGGTGAACTTTTGTATTGGGAAAGTCGTGCCCGGTGAACTTTTGTATTGGGAAAGACATGCCCGGTGAACTTTTATATTGGGAAAGTCATGCCCGGTGAACTTTTGTATTGGGAAAGTCATCTCCGGTGAACTTTTGTATGGGAAAAGTCATCTCCGGTGAACTTTTGTATTGGGAAAGTCATCTCCGGTGAACTTTTGTATTGGGAAAGTCATCTCCGGTGAACTTTTGTATGGGAAAAGTCATATCCGGTGAACTTTTGTATGGGAAAAGTCATCTCCGGTGAACTTTTGTATGGGAAAAGTCATCTCCGGTGAACTTTTGTATTGGGAAAGTCATGCCCGGTGAACTTTTGTATTGGGAAAGTCATGCCCGGTGAACTTTTATATTGGGAAAGTCATCTCCGGTGAACTTTTGTATTGGGAAAGTCATCTCCGGTGAACTTTTGTATTGGGAAAGTCATGCCCGGTGAACTTTTGTATGGGAAAAGTCATCTCCGGTGAACTTTTGTATTGGGAAAGTCATCTCCGGTGAACTTTTGTATGGGAAAAGTCATCTCCGGTGAACTTTTGTATTGGGAAAGTCATCTCCGGTGAACTTTTGTATTGGGAAAGTCATCTCCGGTGAACTTTTGTATGGGAAAAGTCATCTCCGGTGAACTTTTGTATTGGGAAAGTCATCTCCGGTGAACTTTTGTATTGGGAAAGTCATCTCCGGTGAACTTTTGTATGGGAAAAGTCATCTCCGGTGAACTTTTGTATGGGAAAGTCATCTCCGGTGAACTTTTGTATGGGAAAAGTCATCTCCGGTGAACTTTTGTATTGGGAAAGTCATGCCCGGTGAACTTTTGTATTGGGAAAGTCATCTCCGGTGAACTTTTGTATTGGGAAAGTCATGCCCGGTGAACTTTTGTATTGGGAAAGTCATCTCCGGTGAACTTTTGTATTGGGAAAGTCATCTCCGGTGAACTTTTGTATTGGGAAAGTCGTGCCCGGTGAACTTTTGTATGGGAAAAGTCATCTCCGGTGAACTTTTGTATGGGAAAAGTCATCTCCGGTGAACTTTTGTATTGGGAAAGTCATGCCCGGTGAACTTTTGTATTGGGAAAGTCATCTCCGGTGAACTTTTGTATGGGAAAAGTCATCTCCGGTGAACTTTTGTATTGGGAAAGTCATCTCCGGTGAACTTTTGTATGGGAAAAGTCATCTCCGGTGAACTTTTGTATGGGAAAAGTCATCTCCGGTGAACTTTTGTATTGGGAAAGTCATCTCCGGTGAACTTTTGTATTGGAAAAGTCATCTCCGGTGAACTTTTGTATGGGAAAAGTCATCTCCGGTGAACTTTTGTATTGGGAAAGTCATGCCCGGTGAACTTTTGTATTGGGAAAGTCATCTCCGGTGAACTTTTGTATTGGGAAAGTCATCTCCGGTGAACTTTTGTATGGGAAAAGTCATCTCCGGTGAACTTTTGTATTGGGAAAGTCATCTCCGGTGAACTTTTGTATTGGGAAAGTCATCTCCGGTGAACTTTTGTATGGGAAAAGTCATCTCCGGTGAACTTTTGTATTGGGAAAGTCATCTCCGGTGAACTTTTGTATTGGGAAAGTCATGCCCGGTGAACTTTTGTATGGGAAAAGTCATCTCCGGTGAACTTTTGTATTGGAAAAGTCATCTCCGGTGAACTTTTGTATTGGGAAAGTCATGCCCGGTGAACTTTTGTATGGGAAAAGTCATCTCCGGTGAACTTTTGTATTGGGAAAGTCATGCCCGGTGAACTTTTGTATTGGGAAAGTCATCTCCGGTGAACTTTTGTATGGGAAAAGTCATCTCCGGTGAACTTTTGTATTGGGAAAGTCATCTCCGGTGAACTTTTGTATGGGAAAAGTCATCTCCGGTGAACTTTTGTATTGGGAAAGTCATCTCCGGTGAACTTTTGTATGGGAAAAGTCATCTCCGGTGAACTTTTGTATTGGGAAAGTCATCTCCGGTGAACTTTTGTATGGAAAAAGTCATCTCCGGTGAACTTTTGTATTGGGAAAGTCATCTCCGGTGAACTTTTGTATTGGGAAAGTCATGCCCGGTGAACTTTTGTATTGGGAAAGTCATCTCCGGTGAACTTTTGTATGGGAAAAGTCATCTCCGGTGAACTTTTGTATTGGGAAAGTCATGCCCGGTGAACTTTTGTATGGGAAAAGTCATCTCCGGTGAACTTTTGTATGGGAAAAGTCATCTCCGGTGAACTTTTGTATTGGGAAAGTCATCTCCGGTGAACTTTAGTATTGGGAAAGTCATCTCCGGTGAACTTTTGTATGGGAAAAGTCATCTCCGGTGAACTTTTGTATTGGGAAAGTCATCTCCGGTGAACTTTTGTATGGGAAAAGTCATCTCCGGTGAACTTTTGTATTGGGAAAGTCATCTCCGGTGAACTTTTGTATGGGAAAAGTCATCTCCGGTGAACTTTTGTATTGGGAAAGTCATCTCCGGTGAACTTTTGTATGGGAAAAGTCATCTCCGGTGAACTTTTGTATTGGGAAAGTCATCTCCGGTGAACTTTTGTATTGGGAAAGTCATCTCCGGTGAACTTTTGTATTGGGAAAGTCATCTCCGGTGAACTTTTGTATGGGAAAGTCATCTCCGGTGAACTTTTGTATTGGGAAAGTCATTTTGTATTGGGAAAGTCGTGCCCGGTGAACTTTTGTATTGGGAAAGTCATCTCCGGTGAACTTTTGTATGGGAAAGTCATCTCCGGTGAACTTTTGTATGGGAAAAGTCATCTCCGGTGAACTTTTGTATGGGAAAAGTCATCTCCGGTGAACTTTTGTATGGGAAAAGTCATCTCCGGTGAACTTTTGTATTGGGAAAGTCATGCCCGGTGAACTTTTGTATGGGAAAAGTCATCTCCGGTGAACTTTTGTATGGGAAAAGTCATCTCCGGTGAACTTTTGTATTGGGAAAGTCATCTCCGGTGAACTTTTGTATTGGGAAAGTCATCTCCGGTGAACTTTTGTATGGGAAAATTCATCTCCGGTGAACTTTTGTATTGGGAAAGTCATGCCCGGTGAACTTTTGTATTGGGAAAGTCATGCCCGGTGAACTTTTGTATTGGGAAAGTCATGCCCGGTGAACTTTTATATTGGGAAAGTCATCTCCGGTGAACTTTTGTATTGGGAAAGTCATCTCCGGTGAACTTTTGTATGGGAAAAGTCATCTCCGGTGAACTTTTTCTGTATGGGAAAAGTCATCTCCGGTGAACTTTTTTATTGGGAAAGTCATCTCCGGTGAACTTTTGTATTGGGAAAGTCATCTCCGGTGAACTTTTGTATTGGGAAAGTCATCTCCGGTGAACTGTTGTATTGGGAAAGTCATCTCCGGTGAACTTTTGTATGGGAAAAGTCATCTCCGGTGAACTTTTGTATTGGGAAAGTCATCTCCGGTGAACTTTTGTATGGGAAAAGTCATCTCCGGTGAACTTTTGTATGGGAAAAGTCATCTCCGGTGAACTTTTGTATGGGAAAAGTCATCTCCGGTGAACTTTTGTATGGGAAAGTGATCTCCGGTGAACTTTTGTATGGGAAAAGTCATCTCCGGTGAACTTTTGTATTGGGAAAGTCATGCCCGGTGAACTTTTGTATTGGGAAAGTCATCTCCGGTGAACTTTTGTATGGGAAAAGTCATCTCCGGTGAACTTTTGTATTGGGAAAGTCATCTCCGGTGAACTTTTGTATGGGAAAAGTCATCTCCGGTGAACTTTTGTATGGGAAAAGTCATCTCCGGTGAACTTTTGTATTGGGAAAGTCATCTCCGGTGAACTTTTGTATTGGAAAAGTCATCTCCGGTGAACTTTTGTATGGGAAAAGTCATCTCCGGTGAACTTTTGTATTGGGAAAGTCATGCCCGGTGAACTTTTGTATTGGGAAAGTCATCTCCGGTGAACTTTTGTATTGGGAAAGTCATCTCCGGTGAACTTTTGTATGGGAAAAGTCATCTCCGGTGAACTTTTGTATTGGGAAAGTCATCTCCGGTGAACTTTTGTATTGGGAAAGTCATCTCCGGTGAACTTTTGTATGGGAAAAGTCATCTCCGGTGAACTTTTGTATTGGGAAAGTCATCTCCGGTGAACTTTTGTATTGGGAAAGTCATGCCCGGTGAACTTTTGTATGGGAAAAGTCATCTCCGGTGAACTTTTGTATTGGAAAAGTCATCTCCGGTGAACTTTTGTATTGGGAAAGTCATGCCCGGTGAACTTTTGTATGGGAAAAGTCATCTCCGGTGAACTTTTGTATTGGGAAAGTCATGCCCGGTGAACTTTTGTATTGGGAAAGTCATCTCCGGTGAACTTTTGTATGGGAAAAGTCATCTCCGGTGAACTTTTGTATTGGGAAAGTCATCTCCGGTGAACTTTTGTATGGGAAAAGTCATCTCCGGTGAACTTTTGTATTGGGAAAGTCATCTCCGGTGAACTTTTGTATGGGAAAAGTCATCTCCGGTGAACTTTTGTATTGGGAAAGTCATCTCCGGTGAACTTTTGTATGGAAAAAGTCATCTCCGGTGAACTTTTGTATTGGGAAAGTCATCTCCGGTGAACTTTTGTATTGGGAAAGTCATGCCCGGTGAACTTTTGTATTGGGAAAGTCATCTCCGGTGAACTTTTGTATGGGAAAAGTCATCTCCGGTGAACTTTTGTATTGGGAAAGTCATGCCCGGTGAACTTTTGTATGGGAAAAGTCATCTCCGGTGAACTTTTGTATGGAAAAGTCATCTCCGGTGAACTTTTGTATTGGGAAAGTCATCTCCGGTGAACTTTAGTATTGGGAAAGTCATCTCCGGTGAACTTTTGTATGGGAAAAGTCATCTCCGGTGAACTTTTGTATTGGGAAAGTCATCTCCGGTGAACTTTTGTATGGGAAAAGTCATCTCCGGTGAACTTTTGTATTGGGAAAGTCATCTCCGGTGAACTTTTGTATGGGAAAAGTCATCTCCGGTGAACTTTTGTATTGGGAAAGTCATCTCCGGTGAACTTTTGTATGGGAAAAGTCATCTCCGGTGAACTTTTGTATTGGGAAAGTCATCTCCGGTGAACTTTTGTATTGGGAAAGTCATCTCCGGTGAACTTTTGTATGGGAAAAGTCATCTCCGGTGAACTTTTGTATTGGGAAAGTCATCTCCGGTGGACTTTTGTATGGGAAAAGTCATCTCCGGTGAACTTTTGTATTGGGAAAGTCATCTCCGGTGAACTTTTGTATTGGGAAAGTCATCTCCGGTGAACTTTTGTATTGGGAAAGTCATCTCCGGTGAACTTTTGTATGGGAAAGTCATCTCCGGTGAACTTTTGTATTGGGAAAGTCATTTTGTATTGGAAAGTCGTGCCCGGTGAACTTTTGTATTGGGAAAGTCATCTCCGGTGAACTTTTGTATGGGAAAGTCATCTCCGGTGAACTTTTGTATGGGAAAAGTCATCTCCGGTGAACTTTTGTATGGGAAAAGTCATCTCCGGTGAACTTTTGTATGGGAAAAGTCATCTCCGGTGAACTTTTGTATTGGGAAAGTCATGCCCGGTGAACTTTTGTATGGGAAAAGTCATCTCCGGTGAACTTTTGTATGGGAAAAGTCATCTCCGGTGAACTTTTGTATTGGGAAAGTCATCTCCGGTGAACTTTTGTATTGGGAAAGTCATCTCCGGTGAACTTTTGTATGGGAAAATTCATCTCCGGTGAACTTTTGTATTGGGAAAGTCATGCCCGGTGAACTTTTGTATTGGGAAAGTCATGCCCGGTGAACTTTTGTATTGGGAAAGTCATGCCCGGTGAACTTTTATATTGGGAAAGTCATCTCCGGTGAACTTTTGTATTGGGAAAGTCATCTCCGGTGAACTTTTGTATGGGAAAAGTCATCTCCGGTGAACTTTTTCTGTATGGGAAAAGTCATCTCCGGTGAACTTTTTTATTGGGAAAGTCATCTCCGGTGAACTTTTGTATTGGGAAAGTCATCTCCGGTGAACTTTTGTATTGGGAAAGTCATCTCCGGTGAACTGTTGTATTGGGAAAGTCATCTCCGGTGAACTTTTGTATGGGAAAAGTCATCTCCGGTGAACTTTTGTATTGGGAAAGTCATCTCCGGTGAACTTTTGTATGGGAAAAGTCATCTCCGGTGAACTTTTGTATGGGAAAAGTCATCTCCGGTGAACTTTTGTATGGGAAAAGTCATCTCCTGTGAACTTTTGTATGGGAAAGTCATCTCCGGTGAACTTTTGTATTGGGAAAGTCATGCCCGGTGAACTTTTGTATTGGGAAAGTCATGCCCGGTGAACTTTTATATTGGGAAAGTCATCTCCGGTGAACTTTTGTATGGGAAAAGTCATCTCCGGTGAACTTTTGTATTGGGAAAGTCATCTCCGGTGAACTTTTGTATTGGGAAAGTCATCTCCGGTGAACTTTTGTATTGGGAAAGTCATCTCCGGTGAACTTTTGTATTGGGAAAGTCATCTCCGGTGAACTTTTGTATGGGAAAAGTCATCTCCGGTGAACTTTTGTATGGGAAAAGTCATTTCCGGTGAACTTTTGTATTGGGAAAGTCATCTCCGGTGAACTTTTGTATTGGGAAAGTCATCTCCGGTGATCTTTTGTATGGGAAAAGTCATCTCCGGTGAACTTTAATATTGGGAAAGTCATCTCCGGTGAACTTTTGTATTGGGAAAGTCGTGCCCGGTGAACTTTTGTATTGGGAAAGTCATGCCCGGTGAACTTTTATATTGGGAAAGTCATCTCCGGTGAACTTTTGTATTGGGAAAGTCATCTCCGGTGAACTTTTGTATGGAAAAGTCATCTCCGGTGAACTTTTGTATTGGGAAAGTCATGCCCGGTGAACTTTTGTATGGGAAAGTCATCTCCGGTGAACTTTTGTATGGGAAAAGTCATCTCCGGTGAACTTTTGTATTGGGAAAGTCATCTCCGGTGAACTTTTGTATGGGAAAAGTCATCTCCGGTGAACTTTTGTATTGGGAAAGTCATCTCCGGTGAACTTTTGTATTGGGAAAGTCATCTCCGGTGAACTTTTGTATGGGAAAAGTCATCTCCGGTGAACTTTTGTATTGGGAAAGTCATGCCCGGTGAACTTTTGTATGGGAAAAGTCATCTCCGGTGAACTTTTGTATTGGGAAAGTCATGCCCGGTGAACTTTTGTATGGGAAAGTCATCTCCGGTGAACTTTTGTATGGGAAAAGTCATCTCCGGTGAACTTTTGTATTGGGAAAGTCATCTCCGGTGAACTTTTGTATTGGGAAAGTCATCTCCGGTGAACTTTTGTATGGGAAAAGTCATCTCCGGTGAACTTTTGTATTGGGAAAAGTCATCTCCGGTGAACTTTTGTATTGGGAAAGTCATCTCCGGTGAACTTTTGTATGGGAAAAGTCATCTCCGGTGAACTGTTGTATTGGGAAAAGTCATCTCCGGTGAACTTTTATATTGGGAAAGTCATCTCCGGTGAACTTTTGTATGGGAAAAGTCATCTCCGGTGAACTTTTGTATTGGGAAAGTCATCTCCGGTGAACTTTTGTATGGGAAAAGTCATCTCCGGTGAACTTTTGCATTGGGAAAGTCATCTCCGGTGAGCTTTTGTATGGGAAAAGTCATCTCCGGTGAACTTTTGTATTGGGAAAGTCATCTCCGGTGAACTTTTGTATTGGGAAAGTCATGCCCGGTGAACTTTTGTATTGGGAAAGTCATCTCCGGTGAACTTTTGTATGGGAAAAGTCATCTCCGGTGAACTTTTGTATTGGGAAAGTCATGCCCGGTGAACTTTTGTATGGGAAAAGTCATCTCCGGTGAACTTTTGTATGGGAAAAGTCATCTCCGGTGAACTTTTGTATTGGGAAAGTCATCTCCGGTGAACTTTTGTATTGGGAAAGTCATCTCCGGTGAACTTTTGTATGGGAAAAGTCATCTCCGGTGAACTTTTGTATTGGGAAAGTCATCTCCGGTGAACTTTTGTATGGGAAAAGTCATCTCCGGTGAACTTTTGTATTGGGAAAGTCATCTCCGGTGAACTTTTGTATGGGAAAAGTCATCTCCGGTGAACTTTTGTATTGGGAAAGTCATCTCCGGTGAACTTTTGTATGGGAAAAGTCATCTCCGGTGAACTTTTGTATTGGGAAAGTCATCTCCGGTGAACTTTTGTATTGGGAAAGTCATCTCCGGTGAACTTTTGTATGGGAAAAGTCATCTCCGGTGAACTTTTGTATTGGGAAAGTCATCTCCGGTGAACTTTTGTATGGGAAAAGTCATCTCCGGTGAACTTTTGTATTGGGAAAGTCATCTCCGGTGAACTTTTGTATTGGGAAAGTCATCTCCGGTGAACTTTTGTATTGGGAAAGTCATCTCCGGTGAACTTTTGTATGGGAAAGTCATCTCCGGTGAACTTTTGTATTGGGAAAGTCATCTCCGGTGAACTTTTGTATTGGGAAAGTCATCTCCGGTGAACTTTTGTATGGGAAAAGTCATCTCCGGTGAACTTTTGTATGGGAAAAGTCATTTCAGGTGAACTTTTGTATTGGGAAAGTCATCTCCGGTGAACTTTTGTATTGGGAAAGTCATCTCCGGTGATCTTTTGTATGGGAAAAGTCATCTCCGGTGAACTTTTATATTGGGAAAGTCATCTCCGGTGAACTTTTGTATTGGGAAAGTCGTGCCCGGTGAACTTTTGTATTGGGAAAGTCATGCCCGGTGAACTTTTATATTGGGAAAGTCATCTCCGGTGAACTTTTGTATTGGGAAAGTCATCTCCGGTGAACTTTTGTATGGGAAAAGTCATCTCCGGTGAACTTTTGTATTGGGAAAGTCATCTCCGGTGAACTTTTGTATTGGGAAAGTCATGCCCGGTGAACTTTTGTATTGGGAAAGTCATCTCCGGTGAACTTTTGTATTGGGAAAGTCATCTCCGGTGAACTTTTGTATTGGGAAAGTCATCTCCGGTGAACTTTTGTATGGGAAAAGTCATCTCCGGTGAACTTTTGTATTGGGAAAGTCATGCCCGGTGAACTTTTGTATGGGAAAAGTCATCTCCGGTGAACTTTTGTATTGGGAAAGTCATGCCCGGTGAACTTTTGTATGGGAAAAGTCATCTCCGGTGAACTTTTGTATTGGGAAAGTCATGCCCGGTGAACTTTTGTATGGGAAAGTCATCCCCGGTGAACTTTTGTATGGGAAAAGTCATCTCCGGTGAACTTTTGTATTGGGAAAGTCATCTCCGGTGAACTTTTGTATGGGAAAAGTCATCTCCGGTGAACTTTTGTATTGGGAAAGTCATCTCCGGTGAACTTTTGTATTGGGAAAGTCATCTCCGGTGAACTTTTGTATGGGAAAAGTCATCTCCGGTGAACTTTTGTATTGGGAAAGTCATGCCCGGTGAACTTTTGTATGGGAAAAGTCATCTCCGGTGAACTTTTGTATTGGGAAAGTCATGCCCGGTGAACTTTTGTATGGGAAAGTCATCTCCGGTGAACTTTTGTATGGGAAAAGTCATCTCCGGTGAACTTTTGTATTGGGAAAGTCATCTCCGGTGAACTTTTGTATTGGGAAAGTCATCTCCGGTGAACTTTTGTATGGGAAAAGTCATCTCCGGTGAACTTTTGTATTGGGAAAAGTAATCTCCGGTGAACTTTTGTATTGGGAAAGTCATCTCCGGTGAACTTTTGTATGGGAAAAGTCATCTCCGGTGAACTTTTGTATTGGGAAAAGTCATCTCCGGTGAACTTTTATATTGGGAAAGTCATCTCCGGTGAACTTTGTATTGGGAAAAGTCATCTCCGGTGAACTTTTGTATTGGGAAAGTCATCTCCGGTGAACTTTTGTATTGGGAAAGTCATGCCCGGTGAACTTTTGTATTGGGAAAGTCATGCCCGGTGAACTTTTGTATTGGGAAAGTCATGCCCGGTGAACTTTTGTATGGGAAAAGTTATCTCCGGTGAACTTTTGTATGGGAAAGTCATCTCCGGTGAACTTTTGTATTGGGAAAGTCATCTCCGGTGAACTTTTGTATTGGGAAAGTCATCTCCGGTGAACTTTTGTATTGGGAAAGTCATCTCCGGTGAACTTTTGTATGGGAAAAGTCATCTCCGGTGAACTTTTGTATTGGGAAAGTCATCTCCGGTGAACTTTTGTATGGGAAAAGTCATCTCCGGTGAACTTTTGTATGGGAAAGTCATGCCGGTGAACTTTTGTATGGGGAAAGTCATCTCCGGTGAACTTTTGTATGGGAAAAGTCATCTCCGGTGAACTTTTATATTGGGAAAGTCATCTCCGGTGAACTTTTGTATTGGGAAAGTCGTGCCCGGTGAACTTTTGTATTGGGAAAGTCGTTCCCGGTGAACTTTTGTATTGGGAAAGTCATCTCCGGTGAACTTTTGTATTGGGAAAGTCATCTCCGGTGAACTTTTGTATTGGGAAAAGTCATCTCCGGTGAACTTTTGTATGGGAAAAGTCATCTCCGGTGAACTTTTGTATTGGGAAAGTCATCTCCGGTGAACTTTTGTATTGGGAAAGTCATCTCCGGTGAACTTTTGTATGGGAAAAGTCATCTCCGGTGAACTTTTGTATTGGGAAAGTCATCTCCGGTGAACTTTTGTATTGGGAAAGTCATGCCCGGTGAACTTTTGTATGGGAAAAGTCATCTCCGGTGAACTTTTGTTATTGGAAAGTCATCTCCGGTGAACTTTTGTATAGGGAAAGTCATGCCCGGTGAACTTTTGTATGGGAAAAGTCATCTCCGGTGAACTTTTGTATTGGGAAAGTCATGCCCGGTGAACTTTTGTATTGGGAAAGTCATCTCCGGTGAACTTTTGTATGGGAAAAGTCATCTCCGGTGAACTTTTGTATTGGGAAAGTCATCTCCGGTGAACTTTTGTATGGGAAAAGTCATCTCCGGTGAACTTTTGTATTGGGAAAGTCATCTCCGGTGAACTTTTGTATGGGAAAAGTCATCTCCGGTGAACTTTTGTATTGGGAAAGTCATCTCCGTGAACTTTTGTATGGGAAAAGTCATCTCCGGTGAACTTTTGTATTGGGAAAGTCATCTCCGGTGAACCTTTGTATTGGGAAAGTCATGCCCGGTGAACTTTTGTATTGGGAAAGTCATCTCCGGTGAACTTTTGTATGGGAAAAGTCATCTCCGGTGAACTTTTGTATTGGGAAAGTCATGCCCGGTGAACTTTTGTATGGGAAAAGTCATCTCCGGTGAACTTTTGTATGGGAAAAGTCATCTCCGGTGAACTTTTGTATTGGGAAAGTCATCTCCGGTGAACTTTTGTATTGGGAAAGTCATCTCCGGTGAACTTTTGTATGGGAAAAGTCATCTCCGGTGAACTTTTGTATTGGGAAAGTCATCTCCGGTGAACTTTTGTATGAGAAAAGTCATCTCCGGTGAACTTTTGTATTGGGAAAGTCATCTCCGGTGAACTTTTGTATTGGGAAAGTCATCTCCGGTGAACTTTTGTATGGGAAAAGTCATCTCCGGTGAACTTTTGTATTGGGAAAGTCATCTCCGGTGAACTTTTGTATGGGAAAAGTCATCTCCGGTGAACTTTTGTATTGGGAAAGTCATCTCCGGTGAACATTTGTATTGGGAAAGTCATCTCCGGTGAACTTTTGTATGGGAAAAGTCATCTCCGGTGAACTTTTGTATTGGGAAAGTCATCTCCGGTGAACTTTTGTATGGGAAAAGTCATCTCCGGTGAACTTTTGTATTGGGAAAGTCATCTCCGGTGAACTTTTGTATTGGGAAAGTCATCTCCGGTGAACTTTTGTATTGGGAAAGTCATCTCCGGTGAACTTTTGTATTGGGAAAGTCATCTCCGTGACTTTTGTATTGGGAAAGTCATCTCCCGTGAACTTTTGTATTGGGAAAGTCATCTCCGGTGAACTTTTGTATGGAAAAGTCATCTCCGGTGAACTTTTGTATGGGAAAAGTCATCTCCGGTGAACTTTTGTATGGGAAAAGTCATGCCCGGTGAACTTTTGTATTGGGAAAGTCATGCCCGGTGAACTTTTATATTGGGAAAGTCATCTCCGGTGAACTTTTGTATGGGAAAAGTCATCTCCGGTGAACTTTTGTATTGGGAAAGTCATCTCCGGTGAACTTTTGTATTGGGAAAGTCATCTCCGGTGAACTTTTGTATTGGGAAAGTCATCTCCGGTGAACTTTTGTATTGGGAAAGTCATCTCCGGTGAACTTTTGTATGGGAAAAGTCATCTCCGGTGAACTTTTGTATGGGAAAAGTCATTTCCGGTGAACTTTTGTTTTGGGAAAGTCATCTCCGGTGAACTTTTGTATTGGGAAAGTCATCTCCGGTGAACTTTTGTATGGGAAAAGTCATCTCCGGTGAACTTTTATATTGGGAAAGTCATCTCCGGTGAACTTTTGTATTGGGAAAGTCGTGCCCGGTGAACTTTTGTATTGGGAAAGTCATGCCCAGTGAACTTTTATATTGGGAAAGTCATCTCCGGTGAACTTTTGTATTTGGAAAGTCATCTCCGGTGAACTTTTGTATGGGAAAAGTCATCTCCGGTGAACTTTTGTATTGGGAAAGTCATCTCCGGTGAACTTTTGTATTGGGAAAGTCACGCGCGGTGAACTTTTGTATTGGGAAAGTCATCTCCGGTGAACTTTTGTATGGGAAAAGTCATCTCCGGTGAACTTTTGTATTGGGAAAGTCATGCCCGGTGAACTTTTGTATGGGAAAGTCATCTCCGGTGAACTTTTGTATGGGAAAAGTCATCTCCGGTGAACTTTTGTATTGGGAAAGTCATCTCCGGTGAACTTTTGTATGGGAAAAGTCATCTCCGGTGAACTTTTGTATTGGGAAAGTCATCTCCGGTGAACTTTTGTATTGGGAAAGTCATCTCCGGTGAACTTTTGTATGGGAAAAGTCATCTCCGGTGAACTTTTGTATTGGGAAAGTCATGCCCGGTGAACTTTTGTATTGGGAAAGTCATGCCCGGTGAACTTTTGTATGGGAAAAGTCATCTCCGGTGAACTTTTGTATTGGGAAAGTCATCTCCGGTGAACTTTTGTATTGGGAAAGTCATCTCCGGTGAACTTTTGTATTGGGAAAGTCATCTCCGGTGAACTTTTGTATGGGAAAAGTCATCTCCGGTGAACTTTTGTATTGGGAAAGTCATCTCCGGTGAACTTTTGTATTGGGAAAGTCATCTCCGGTGAACTTTTGTATGGGAAAAGTCATCTCCGGTGAACTTTTGTATTGGGAAAGTCATGCCCGGTGAACTTTTGTATTGGGGAAAGTCATGCCCGGTGAACTTTTGTATTGGGAAAGTCATGCCCGGTGAACTTTTGTATGGGAAAAGTTATCTCCGGTGAACTTTTGTATGGGAAAAGTCATCTCCGGTGAACTTTTGTATTGGGAAAGTCATCTCCGGTGAACTTTTGTATTGGGAAAGTCATCTCCGGTGAACTTTTGTATTGGGAAAGTCATCTCCGGTGAACTTTTGTATGGGAAAAGTCATCTCCGGTGAACTTTTGTATTGGGAAAGTCATCTCCGGTGAACTTTTGTATGGGAAAAGTCATCTCCGGTGAACTTTTGTATTGGGAAAGTCATGCCCGGTGAACTTTTGTATGGGGAAAGTCATCTCCGGTGAACTTTTGTATGGGAAAAGTCATCTCCGGTGAACTTTTATATTGGGAAAGTCATCTCCGGTGAACTTTTGTATTGGGAAAGTCGTGCCCGGTGAACTTTTGTATTGGGAAAGTCGTTCCCGGTGAACTTTTGTATTGGGAAAGTCATCTCCGGTGAACTTTTGTATTGGGAAAGTCATCTCCGGTGAACTTTTGTATTGGGAAAGTCATCTCCGGTGAACTTTTGTATGGGAAAAGTCATCTCCGGTGAACTTTTGTATTGGGAAAGTCATCTCCGGTGAACTTTTGTATTGGGAAAGTCATCTCCGGTGAACTTTTGTATGGGAAAAGTCATCTCCGGTGAACTTTTGTATTGGGAAAGTCATCTCCGGTGAACTTTTGTATTGGGAAAGTCATGCCCGGTGAACTTTTGTATGGGAAAAGTCATCTCCGGTGAACTTTTGTATTGGGAAAGTCATCTCCGGTGAACTTTTGTATAGGGAAAGTCATGCCCGGTGAACTTTTGTATGGGAAAAGTCATCTCCGGTGAACTTTTGTATTGGGAAAGTCATGCCCGGTGAACTTTTGTATTGGGAAAGTCATCTCCGGTGAACTTTTGTATGGGAAAAGTCATCTCCGGTGAACTTTTGTATTGGGAAAGTCATCTCCGGTGAACTTTTGTATGGGAAAAGTCATCTCCGGTGAACTTTTGTATTGGGAAAGTCATCTCCGGTGAACTTTTGTATGGGAAAAGTCATCTCCGGTGAACTTTTGTATTGGGAAAGTCATCTCCGGTGAACTTTTGTATTGGGAAAGTCATCTCCGGTGAACTTTTGTATTGGGAAAGTCATCTCCGGTGAACTTTTGTATGGGAAAAGTCATCTCCGGTGAACTTTTGTATTGGGAAAGTCATCTCCGGTGAACTTTTGTATTGGGAAAGTCATCTCCGGTGAACTTTTGTATGGGAAAAGTCATCTCCGGTGAACTTTTGTATTGGGAAAGTCATGCCCGGTGAACTTTTGTATTGGGAAAGTCATGCCCGGTGAACTTTTGTATTGGGAAAGTCATGCCCGGTGAACTTTTGTATGGGAAAAGTTATCTCCGGTGAACTTTTGTATGGGAAAAGTCATCTCCGGTGAACTTTTGTATTGGGAAAGTCATCTCCGGTGAACTTTTGTATTGGGAAAGTCATCTCCGGTGAACTTTTGTATTGGGAAAGTCATCTCCGGTGAACTTTTGTATGGGAAAAGTCATCTCCGGTGAACTTTTGTATGGGAAAGTCATCTCCGGTGAACTTTTGTATGGGAAAAGTCATCTCCGGTGAACTTTTGTATTGGGAAAGTCATGCCCGGTGAACTTTTGTATGGGGAAAGTCATCTCCGGTGAACTTTTGTATGGGAAAAGTCATCTCCGGTGAACTTTTATATTGGGAAAGTCATCTCCGGTGAACTTTTGTATTGGGAAAGTCGTGCCCGGTGAACTTTTGTATTGGGAAAGTCGTTCCCGGTGAACTTTTGTATTGGGAAAGTCATCTCCGGTGAACTTTTGTATTGGGAAAGTCATCTCCGGTGAACTTTTGTATTGGGAAAGTCATCTCCGGTGAACTTTTGTATGGGAAAAGTCATCTCCGGTGAACTTTTGTATTGGGAAAGTCATCTCCGGTGAACTTTTGTATTGGGAAAGTCATCTCCGGTGAACTTTTGTATGGGAAAAGTCATCTCCGGTGAACTTTTGTATTGGGAAAGTCATCTCCGGTGAACTTTTGTATTGGGAAAGTCATGCCCGGTGAACTTTTGTATGGGAAAAGTCATCTCCGGTGAACTTTTGTATTGGGAAAGTCATCTCCGGTGAACTTTTGTATAGGGAAAGTCATGCCCGGTGAACTTTTGTATGGGAAAAGTCATCTCCGGTGAACTTTTGTATTGGGAAAGTCATGCCCGGTGAACTTTTGTATTGGGAAAGTCATCTCCGGTGAACTTTTGTATGGGAAAAGTCATCTCCGGTGAACTTTTGTATTGGGAAAGTCATCTCCGGTGAACTTTTGTATGGGAAAAGTCATCTCCGGTGAACTTTTGTATTGGGAAAGTCATCTCCGGTGAACTTTTGTATGGGAAAAGTCATCTCCGGTGAACTTTTGTATTGGGAAAGTCATCTCCGGTGAACTTTTGTATGGGAAAAGTCATCTCCGGTGAACTTTGTATTGGGAAAGTCATCTCCGGTGAACTTTTGTATTGGGAAAGTCATGCCCGGTGAACTTTTGTATTGGGAAAGTCATCTCCGGTGAACTTTTGTATGGGAAAAGTCATCTCCGGTGAACTTTTGTATTGGGAAAGTCATGCCCGGTGAACTTTTGTATGGGAAAAGTCATCTCCGGTGAACTTTTGTATGGGAAAAGTCATCTCCGGTGAACTTTTGTATTGGGAAAGTCATCTCCGGTGAACTTTTGTATTGGGAAAGTCATCTCCGGTGAACTTTTGTATGGGAAAAGTCATCTCCGGTGAACTTTTGTATTGGGAAAGTCATCTCCGGTGAACTTTTGTATGAGAAAAGTCATCTCCGGTGAACTTTTGTATTGGGAAAGTCATCTCCGGTGAACTTTTGTATTGGGAAAGTCATCTCCGGTGAACTTTTGTATGGGAAAAGTCATCTCCGGTGAACTTTTGTATTGGGAAAGTCATCTCCGGTGAACTTTTGTATGGGAAAAGTCATCTCCGGTGAACTTTTGTATTGGGAAAGTCATCTCCGGTGAACATTTGTATTGGGAAAGTCATCTCCGGTGAACTTTTGTATGGGAAAAGTCATCTCCGGTGAACTTTTGTATTGGGAAAGTCATCTCCGGTGAACTTTTGTATGGGAAAAGTCATCTCCGGTGAACTTTTGTATTGGGAAAGTCATCTCCGGTGAACTTTTGTATTGGGAAAGTCATCTCCGGTGAACTTTTGTATTGGGAAAGTCATCTCCGGTGAACTTTTGTATTGGAAAGTCATCTCCCGTGAACTTTTGTATTGGGAAAGTCATCTCCGGTGAACTTTTGTATGGGAAAAGTCATCTCCGGTGAACTTTTGTATGGGAAAAGTCATCTCCGGTGAACTTTTGTATGGGAAAAGTCATGCCCGGTGAACTTTTGTATTGGGAAAGTCATGCCCGGTGAACTTTTATATTGGGAAAGTCATCTCCGGTGAACTTTTGTATGGGAAAAGTCATCTCCGGTGAACTTTTGTATTGGGAAAGTCATCTCCGGTGAACTTTTGTATTGGGAAAGTCATCTCCGGTGAACTTTTGTATTGGGAAAGTCATCTCCGGTGAACTTTTGTATTGGGAAAGTCATCTCCGGTGAACTTTTGTATGGGAAAAGTCATCTCCGGTGAACTTTTGTATGGGAAAAGTCATTTCCGGTGAACTTTTGTTTTGGGAAAGTCATCTCCGGTGAACTTTTGTATTGGGAAAGTCATCTCCGGTGAACTTTTGTATGGGAAAAGTCATCTCCGGTGAACTTTTATATTGGGAAAGTCATCTCCGGTGAACTTTTGTATTGGGAAAGTCGTGCCCGGTGAACTTTTGTATTGGGAAAGTCATGCCCAGTGAACTTTTAATATTGGGAAAGTCATCTCCGGTGAACTTTTGTATTTGGAAAGTCATCTCCGGTGAACTTTTGTATGGGAAAAGTCATCTCCGGTGAACTTTTGTATTGGGAAAGTCATCTCCGGTGAACTTTTGTATTGGGAAAGTCAGCGCGGTGAACTTTTGTATGGGAAAGTCATCTCCGGTGAACTTTTGTATGGGAAAAGTCATCTCCGGTGAACTTTTGTATTGGGAAAGTCATGCCCGGTGAACTTTTGTATGGGAAAGTCATCTCCGGTGAACTTTTGTATGGGAAAAGTCATCTCCGGTGAACTTTTGTATTGGGAAAGTCATCTCCGGTGAACTTTTGTATGGGAAAAGTCATCTCCGGTGAACTTTTGTATTGGGAAAGTCATCTCCGGTGAACTTTTGTATTGGGAAAGTCATCTCCGGTGAACTTTTGTATGGGAAAAGTCATCTCCGGTGAACTTTTGTATTGGGAAAGTCATGCCCGGTGAACTTTTGTATTGGGAAAGTCATGCCCGGTGAACTTTTGTATGGGAAAGTCATCTCCGGTGAACTTTTGTATTGGGAAAGTCATCTCCGGTGAACTTTTGTATTGGGAAAGTCATCTCCGGTGAACTTTTGTATTGGGAAAGTCATCTCCGGTGAACTTTTGTATGGGAAAAGTCATCTCCGGTGACCTTTTGTATTGGGAAAGTCATCTCCGGTGAACTTTTGTATTGGGAAAGTCATCTCCGGTGAACTTTTGTATGGGAAAAGTCATCTCCGGTGAACTTTTGTATTGGGAAAGTCATCTCCGGTGAACTTTTGTATTGGGAAAGTCATCTCCGGTGAACTTTTGTATGGGAAAAGTCATCTCCGGTGAACTTTTGTATTGGGAAAGTCATCTCCGGTGAACTTTTGTATTGGGAAAGTCATCTCCGGTGAACTTTTGTATTGGGAAAAGTCATCTCCGGTGAACTTTTGTATTGGGAAAGTCATCTCCGGTGAACTTTTGTATGGGAAAAGTCATCTCCGGTGAACTTTTGTATTGGGAAAGTCATCTCCGGTGAACTTTTGTATGGGAAAAGTCATCTCCGGTGAACTTTTGTATTGGGAAAGTCATCTCCGGTGAACTTTTGTATGGGAAAAGTCATCTCCGGTGAACTTTTGTATTGGGAAAGTCATCTCCGGTGAACTTTTGTATTGGGAAAGTCATCTCCGGTGAACTTTTGTATTGGGAAAGTCATCTCCGGTGAACTTTTGTATTGGGAAAAGTCATCTCCGGTGAACTTTTGTATTGGGAAAGTCATCTCCGGTGAACTTTTGTATTGGGAAAGTCATCTCCGGTGAACTTTTGTATTGGGAAAGTCATCTCCGGTGAACTTTTGTATTGGGAAAGTCATCTCCGGTGAACTTTTGTATGGGAAAGTCATCTCCGGTGAACTTTTGTATTGGGAAAGTCATCTCCGGTGAACTTTTGTATTGGGAAAGTCATCTCCGGTGAACTTTTGTATTGGGAAAAGTCATCTCCGGTGAACTTTTGTATGGGAAAAGTCATCTCCGGTGAACTTTTGTATGGGAAAAGTCATCTCCGGTGAACTTTTGTATTGGGAAAGTCATCTCCGGTGAACTTTTGTATTGGGAAAGTCATCTCCGGTGAACTTTTGTATGGGAAAGTCATCTCCGGTGAACTTTTGTATGGGAAAAGTCATCTCCGGTGAACTTTTGTATTGGGAAAGTCATCTCCGGTGAACTTTTGTATTGGAAAAGTCATCTCCGGTGAACTTTTGTATGGGAAAAGTCATCTCCGGTGAACTTTTGTATTGGGAAAGTCATCTCCGGTGAACTTTTGTATGGGAAAAGTCATCTCCGGTGAACTTTTGTATTGGGAAAAGTCATCTCCGGTGAACTTTTGTATTGGGAAAGTCATCTCCGGTGAACTTTTGTATTGGGAAAGTCATCTCCGGTGAACTTTTGTATTGGGAAAAGTCATCTCCGGTGAACTTTTGTATTGGGAAAGTCATCTCCGGTGAACTTTTGTATTGGGAAAGTCATCTCCGGTGAACTTTTGTATTGGGAAAGTCATTCCGGTGAACTTTTGTATGGGAAAGTCATCTCCGGTGAACTTTTGTATTGGGAAAGTCATCTCCGGTGAACTTTTGTATTGGGAAAGTCATCTCCGGTGAACTTTTGTATTGGGAAAGTCATCCGGTGAACTTTTGTATGGGAAAAGTCATCTCCGGTGAACTTTTGTATTGGGAAAAGTCATCTCCGGTGAACTTTTGTATTGGGAAAGTCATCTCCGGTGAACTTTTGTATTGGGAAAGTCATCTCCGGTGAACTTTTGTATTCGGAAAGTCATCTCCGGTGAACTTTTGTATTGGAAAGTCATCTCCGGTGAACTTTTGTATTGGGAAAGTCATCTCCGGTGAACTTTAGTGAACTTTTGGAGATTGACTTTTGTATGGGAAGTCATCTCCGTGAACTTTTG